>NC_035163.2:9603201-9637200 GCF_001659605.2 Manihot esculenta
GGATGGCTCCAGCTGAGTTGAAAGAATTGAAGGAACAGTTGCAAGAGCTGGTAGAAAAGGGCTTCATCCGACCGAGCACCTCTCCTTGGGGTGCACCAGTCTTGTTTGTGAGAAAGAAAGATGGATCCCTTAGACTTTGTATCGACTACAGGCAGTTGAACAAAGTCACTACCAAGAATAAATACCCATTGCCAAGGATCGACGATCTATTCGACCAGCTAGCAAGAGCGGGTTGTTTCTCCAAAATAGATCTGAGATCTGGGTATCATCAGCTGAGGATCAGGGAAGAAGATGTGCCAAAGACAGCTTTCAGGACTAGATATGGGCATTTTGAGTTCCTTGTAATGCCTTTCGGGTTAACCAACGCCCCTGCAGCATTCATGGATCTCATGAACAGAGTGTTTAGCCAATACCTAGATCACTTTGTTATTGTCTTCATAGATGATATCTTAGTGTATTCTAGGAATGCAGAGGAGCATGCCCATCATCTGAGGTTGGTTCTGCAGACCTTGAGGGAACATGGCTTGTATGCCAAGTTCTCCAAGTGCAAGTTCTGGCTGAGGAGCATTTCATTCTTGGGGCATGTGGTGTCAGAAAATGGGATAGAGGTGGACCCCAAGAAAGTAGAAGCTGTGGCTAACTGGCCTAGACCCACTTCAGTGACAGAAATCAGGAGTTTCTTGGGTTTGGCAGGTTACTACAGGAGGTTCGTTCAGGACTTCTCAAAAGTTGCAGCTCCTCTGACCAGGTTAACCAGGAAGAATCAAAATTTTGTGTGGACCGACCAGTGCGAAGAGAGTTTTGAAGAGCTTAAGAAGAGGTTGACTTCAGCACCAGTGTTAGCTCTGCCATCTAGTGATGAGGACTTTACAGTCTTTTGTGATGCGTCCCGTGTGGGACTGGATTGTGTACTAATGCAGAATGAGAGGGTGATTGCTTATGCTTCTAGGCAGCTGAAGAAGCATGAGTTGAATTACTCCACACATGACCTAGAAATGGCAGCAGTAATCTTTGCACTCAAGATGTGGAGGCACTACCTCTATGGGGTAAAATGTGAGATCTTTACAGATCATAAGAGCCTGCAGTACATCCTGAGTCAAAGAGATTTGAACTTGAGACAGAGGAGATGGGTAGAGCTGCTGAGTGATTATGATTGCAAGATTCAGTATCAGCGAACGTCGTGGCAGACGCCCTAAGCCGAAAGTCACTAGGCAGTCTATCCCACATCACGGCTGAGAGGAGACCAGTGGTGAAGGAATTTTACAAGCTTATTGATGAAGGTCTACAGTTGGAGTTGTCTGGTACAGGTGCTTTAGTGGCCCAGATGAGAGTGACACCTGTGTTTCTGGAGCAAGTGGCTCAGAAACAGCATGAGGACCCAGAGTTAGTGAAGATTGCCAAGACTGTTCAGTCGGGCAAGGACAGTGAATTCAGATTTGACAGTAAGGGGATCCTCCGCTATAGGAGTCGATTGTGTGTACCAGATGACATAGGGCTAAAGAGAGACATTATGAGGGAGGCTCATAATGCAAGATACACCAAGATGTATCAAGATCTGAAGAAAGTTTATTGGTGGCCAGCGATGAAGAAAGAAGTGGCACAGTTTGCGTCAGCCTGCGAAGTGTGTCAGAGGGTGAAGCTGGAACATCAGAAGCCGGCTGGAATGCTTAACCCGCTACCTATTCCAGAGTGGAAATGGGAGAATATAGCTATGGACTTCGTAGTGGGGTTCGGAAAGAAAGGTAAACTAGCCCCACGATACATTGGACCCTTTGAAGTCTTGCAAAAGATTGGGAATGTGTCGTACAAGCTGGATTTACCTGCTTCAATGGAAAGAATCCATCAGGTTTTCCATGTTTCCATGTTGAGGAAGTTCGTGTCAGATCCGAGCAAGGTTCTTAGTGAGCCTGATGTGGAGATCCAAGAAGATCTCACCTATGTTGAGCAGCCAGTACGGATCCTAGACATCCAGATCAGGAAGCTGAGAAACAAGGAAATCCCGATGGTGAAAGTCCTGTGGAACCACCACAATATGGAAGAATGCACTTGGGAGACACGGGAGTCCATGCTCCAGCAATACCCTTATCTTTTTTGAGGTTAGTTCCTTGTGAGTTTTATGTGCTTTGTATGTATGATATGTGTATGCCATGCTATGTGCTAGTTGAGGAACATTCGGGGACGAATGTTCTTAAGGGGGGGAGAATGTAATACCCGGCTAGACTCCGGTATCGGAATTCCTACCGTCCGGTGGAATCTCGGATGTCGGAAGCCTCTAGTAGGGTAGAAACATGTTTTCATAAAATGTTTTAATGTATTTCATGGTTTTAAGTAAAAAGGAAATGTGTTTTTGCATGAAAACAACCTTGGAGGAAAACCCAGGTTCGGCCGACATGCAGGCATTTCGGGTGTGCCTTAGGCCCCCGAAGGCATAAGTGAGGGAAGTCCAGGTTCGGCCTCCGAACCTCAAGTTCGGCCGCCGAACATGGCATGCATGCGGAGGCACGTTCGGCCCCCGAACGTGGCCTGGCCAGCCACTATAAAAGGGTCCCTTAGCCGAAAACGGGCGAGCTTTTCTCCCCATTGTCGGCCAAGGTGAGCTCTCTGCTGTCCCTCACCAATCTTTGAGTTCTTCCTTCAAATCTTTCATGATTTTCACAAGTTTTCATCTTGTTTTGAAGATTTTCAAGTTTTGAGCTTGGAGACCCAAGGAAGTTAAAAATCTCCCATCTCCAAGATTAGGTCGTCTCTCTCTCGATCTTCAAGAGGTAAGAGCCGATCTTAAGCTCATTGCATGTTTTAAGTAAGTTTCATGAAGTTCTATGGGGTAGAATGCATGTTTAGCTTATGGTTAGGTTTATGAGTTTATGTTGTGTTTTTGAACAATGTGGCTTGTAAATGCATGTTTGATGTGTTGTAGATGGGGTTTTGGTTAGTTTGAAGCCCCTAGGAGCTTGTATGCTTGTGTATGAGTGTTGCAGAATAGGTTTATGCATGTTTGGATGGAATGGGAGGCGTATGTGCATAGAAGAGCTGAGTTTCTGCCACTAAGGGAGAAACCAGGTTCGGCAGCCGAAGGAACTTTCGGCCGCCGAACATGCTTGTGGAAGCAGCCTTCGGCTGCCGAAGCTTGCCCCCGAAAGGAGACTTTCGTCTTTGTCTGGGAGTTTCGGCCGCCGAAAGTGCCGCCGAACATGCATGAGTTTCGCCTCTATCTGGGAGTTTCGGCCGCCGAAGGTGTCGCTGAACCTGCCTGACTTTCGGCTCTGGAGGGACTTTCGGCCGCCGAACCTGCCGCCGAAAGTGCCCTGTCCAGCCCTCTTTTGCATGTTTTCCTATGGTTGTTTCATGATGTTTTAGGGGGTTTTTGGGGGATATTTTTAGAGTTATGATCTAGTTGTTTGGTCCCTCATTTGAGTCCACCTGTGTCGGTTCGGACCCAAGGAACTGAGGACCCCAGTAGTGAGTCAGCTGCTTCAGTCATTGTCAGAGCTAGTTGAGGTGAGTAGAATAAACCCTTACGATTTAAAGCAAATAAATTACAAAGTTTTTAGCATGTTCATGCATCATGAATGCCATGTGATGAATTAGGTTGTTTGCATTAGAATTCACGAATATGTTGCATTGCATTTATGATGTTGATGTGGATTGGTTATTGGATGATCCTTTAGTCCTCATATGGTATGATGATGTTACGGCATGATATGGTATGGAAGTCCAGGTTGTACCCATTCTACGTCCCTGACACTATGTAAGAGAAAGTCCAGGTTGTACCCATTCTACGTCCCTGGCACATTGGAATGTTATGATATGTTATGTTAAGAGAAAGACCGGTTGTACCCATTCTACGTCCCGGCACTTTGGAATGTAGAGGACTATTGGTGACAATACCATCCGAGATGTGATTTGTTGTGATGTGTTGCATTACATGATGGCATGAGATTTTAAATGTTGTTTTCCATTATTCTGCTCACTGGGCTCTAGTAGCTCACCCCTTTTCCCTAATCCCCCAGGATTGCAGGTACGGGCTAGACAGAGAAGTCAAGAAGATTAAAGTCATATGTTTGTAATAGATAGAAAGTGGACATGATAAATTGTAAGATGATGTAAAGTTTGAATAGTCATGTTATGTATAATGATATTGAGGATTAGAAGTTGTGCTTGACCCTATGGATGTTGTAATCCCTTTTAATACATGATCTTAGATGTTTTATGATGTAGATGTAAACCAACTCAACACATGTTATGCCACCCATTGGGGGCATTGATGAGATCCCACAGAGGGGTCAAGTTTATGATTATTATTATGTTCAGTGCATGCACAGGTTGAGTTTGGTGTATGATAGAATGTATGAAAGAAAAGTTTTAATTTTTATGTATGATTGTTGATCATGTATGGGATTAAACAGGTTTACAGGTTACATGTCAGGCTTGCTACGGGTCCCGGCGGCCTTAAGCCGATCTGGATCCTAGCGCCGGCAGCGGTCCGATTTTCGGGTCGTTACAATTTCTTTCAGTTTTGGCTCTTTCTGGCTCTCTTCCCTGCAAAGGTCATTGTTTAGTATATCATCTTGATTCATATCAAAAACTTCCTGGGTCAAGCAATCAATAATATCAAGACCATAAACAGAGGACAAATCATAGGGATATTTCATAGCATCATAAAACATGATGCTTGTTTTATATGCATGTTTTGTGATGTTTTAGGGGGTTTTTGGGGAGTTTTTTAGAGTCATGTAATAGTTGTGTTGGTCCCTCATTTGAGTCCACCTGTGTAGGATCGGACTAGGGAGACCATAGAGGCCTTAAGTGAGCCAGCTGCATCTTTGTCAGTCGAGCGTCAGCCAAAGGTGAGTAGAACTAATATATTGTTTTAAAGTAATCAAACTTTTAAGCATGTTCATGCATCACGAATGCCATGTTATGTAATAGGTTGTTTGCATTAGAATTCACGAATATGATGCATTGCATATTTGCTGTTGTTGTGGATGGATATTGGATGACCCACTAGCCCTCAAGCAGATTATGTTATGACGGATACGAAAGACCAGGGCTGCCCATTCTACGCGCCCTGGCACTATGTAAGAGAAAGACCAGGGCTGCCCATTCTACGCCCCTGGCATTTATGGATATGTTATGTTATGTTTAAGAGGAAGTCGTAAGGAGCTCCGTCGAGGGCCGGGCATTTATTTGGAATATGTAGGGGGTTACTGGTGACAAGTCCATCCTTGATGTGTATTGTTTGTGTTGTGATGCATTTCATGAGAGTATATGTTTATTAAACTGTTTTTATGTTCTGCTCACTAGACTCTTGTAACTTATCCTTTTTCCCTAACCCCAGGTTTGCAGGGTCAAAGATAGAGCAGGAAGTCAGCATAGTAGCTAGTATAGCTTATGTAATAGTTTAGAGTGGACATATATTTTCTTTTATGGATTAGAAATGTGCTTGGCCTTAGTATATGTTTTGTAATCCCTGTTTATCATGATCTTTATGTAAAAGTTTTAATGATGAGTTATGTTGAATCAAGCTTGAGGCATGTGATGTTACCATACTAGAGCATTTGATGAGGGCTCTAGTGTGGGTTTTATGTATACAGTTTATGATGCATGCACAGGTCGAGCTTGGTATATGAAAAGTTTAAATTTTTATAAAAAAGTATGATCATGCATAGGATTTTTTATCAAGTACACAGAATGTATAGTAGGCTTGCTACGAATTCCGACGACCTTAAGTCGATCTGAATTCTAGCGCCGGTAACGGTCCGGTTTTCAGGTCGTTACAACTACTACCAAGAAGAATTTCTCATACTTTATTACCGAATGAATTACCTTCTCATAGGCTTGAACTGAAAATGAACTGTCCGATAATACTTATGAGAAACTTGGATCCTTCAAATGGCTTATGGAATGGAACTAGGATGGTGTGTAGAAAATTTAGTAGAAATGTAATACATGCAGAAATAAGTGTAGGACAACATGTTGAAAAGTATATGTTCTTGCCAAGTATACCATTGTCACCCATAGAAAATGAGAGATACTCATTTCATTTCAAAAAAAAGCAATTTCCAATTTTTAATATGCTTTCCAATGATAATAAAAAAAAGTTAAAGGACAAAAATATCAAATACCAGCGTATATTTGTAGCATTAATAAGAGGAGTATCAATGTCAGCTACTAAAATTCCTATTAAGTCAAATATTACAAAAAGAAAGAAAAGGACATATACAAATAGGTCTGGCTCTCACAAAAATAATAAAACAAAATAAATTAATATTTAAATATAATACTTATTTCTAAATAATAATAACTAACATAATAGTTTAACTATTACAGGGAACCTATATTTTGAAACTAACTGAATTGCTCCAAGAATATAATTAAAGATATTATTAAATATTTAAACTTTGATACAAGCAAATTAACAAAGTACAAAATACTATTCTTATTTATTTATATAATTCTCTGATCATTTTTAATTTTTTATATTACATTATTAAAATTTTTAATTCACTTAAATAGCCTTTTATTAGTAATTAAAATATTATAATTATACTATAATATATAAAAATTATAAAAAAATAAATGACGAGTATTATAACGAGTATATATACGTGCAAAATACATGAAAAAAAAAACTAATAAAATTAAATTTACATATATAGATATATAATTTTTTTTACATAAAATATTCTTTATACTCCCTTTTTTTATTATTTGTTGTTTAAGATTTTTATATATAAATTAAAGAGAACAATAAACATACTAAATTTTAATAAAAGTTAGATAAGAAACTATATCACCTTTCAATTAAAATTTTTAAATAAATAATATGAATTTAATTAATACTTCATTTGTTGAAAGATAAATTAGAAAAGAAAATATTTAATAAAATATTAAAATTATAAAATTAGACTTATATAGAAAATTTTTTAAAACAATAAATAATAATAAACAGAGGAAGTATTATTAGTAGAAAAAAATATGAAACTTGAAAGTTATATGTGAATGGAGAATAAAAAATTTTAATATTTCATTTTTATAAATTAATCACAATAATAGAATTAAGATTATATATAGAATTACTAAATTTTTAAATTAGAAATTATAATAAAATTTTTACTACAAATTATGATACTATTAAAATACTATTACATTTTGTTTTATATTAATTATAATAATTAAAATTAATAATAAACTTAATTTCCAACTAATAAATGATATTTAGTACTTGCTATTTAATACTGTGAGTTAATTGAATGATACTATTTAATATTATTTAATACTCGGCAAGTAGCTGGTGTCTAACTAGTATTAAAGCTTAATAAATTCATTTCTTAAACCTCTTAAACATTAATTAAAACCTAACCGAAACTGATCCGGTTTTTAAGTTATACTTTTTAAAAGAAGATTTTGTTATTTTTCTTTTTTTACATTATGTCATCTAAAATTATATTTTATAATATGAAATATTAATATTATTTTACTTTTAAAAATTTCCCATTGACGGGAATTGAAACAGGCTACAAACATATTGAAATGAAAAAAATTTTTGGACCAAATCATTTCAAATTAAAATATCTTTTAATATTTAATAAATTTAATATTTTAAAAATATTTATAATTAAAAAATTAATAAAAAAATTATGCGTAAAAAATAAAAATAAAGATAAACAAAAATTGTATTATGGTTTTTCTTCAAACAAATAAAATCTAAATTTTACATTTTATTCTTCAATTATCCCTATAAATATTTGTCAAGATTTTTTCATGGACTACTACAACAAAGAAAGAGAGAGAAGTAAAGAGGAATAAATTAAGGTTAGAAGTAATGGCAGCAGTTGGTAAACCTCATGTGGTGTGTGTCCCATATCCATTGCAAGGACACATAATTCCTATGCTCAGATTGGCAAAGCTTCTTCACTATAAGGGTTTTCATGTAACTTTTGTGAATACCGAATTTAATCACGACCGTATTCTTGAATCAAGAGGCCATAGTGCCTTAGATGGCTTGCCTGACTTCAATTTTGCCACAATACCTCTTCAAACCCCTCCTTCAAATTCCCACACTAGTTTGGCTGTGAACTGCCTTGCTCTTCTTGAGACATGTAGAAAGAACTTTTTGCCTTTATTTCGTGAACTTTTTACTAAGCTTAATGACACTTCTTCTTCTTCTTCCTCAAATCCTCCTATATCATGCATCCTTTCTGATGCTTTTTTGAGTTATAGCTTAGAACTCTCCCAAGAACTTCACATTCCTAATGTATTGGTTTGGAATATGGGAGCTTCAGCAGTTTTGAGCTTTAAGCACGTTCATGAACAAATCAAGAAATGTCTTGCTTTCCTCATAGGTATATGTATAACACCACATCTTTCTTTTGTTTTTGATTTTTTTTTTTTTTTTGGATAACCTCTTCCTTTTGTTTGCTCTTTAGCTTGGTAAAATTTATTCAATGCCCTTTATATATACAACAAATACAATTTGATTGCTGATTTTAATAGAATACTCATATTACTAATGTGCATAATACAATCAAAAGCGTTTTAAACTTTATTCTAAAATTCTTGCTTTGGAAGTTTTTTTAAGGAAAAATTATAAAAAAATATAATGTGTTTTTATCGTGTTTTTCATTTTAGGATTTATGATTGAATACGATGTAACGACATATTATTTTGCTACAAATTGAATTATAGACTCTTAAGTGAAAATAAATAAAATCATATGATATTGTTATATATATATTTTCATATTTTTTTATATGTATATATATAAAAAAATTGAAGAATATGATTTGCAGATCCAAGTAATGAAGCAGCTACAAATATGGATTTGGACAGTGTAATGGAATGGATTCCAGGAACGAAAGAAGCTCAGTTAAGAGACCTTTCCAAGTTTATTAAAACTAAAGATCAAGTTGATTCTAGTGGAGTACACTTGGAAAGAGCCTCTAAAGCATCAGCTGTCATATTCCATACTTTTGATGCCTTGGATAGTGAAGTCCTAAATAGTCTATCACCCATGTTTCAAGGGGTCTATAGCATTGGTCCTTTACAACTGCTTTTGAGTCAAATCTCTGATGATTGTTATGATTCTATTGAGTGCAATCTATGGAATGAAGATTTTGAATGTATTAAATGGTTGGATTCTAAGGAACCTAACTCTGTGATTTACGTAAATTTTGGAAGCACTACAGTCATGACAATGGAGCAACTCGTTGAGCTTGCTTGGGGACTTGCTAATACTAATCATAACTTCCTGTGGATAACAAGGCCAGACTTGATCATAGGAGACTCTGCAGTTCTACCACCGGAATTTCTGCTTGCAATTGAGGAGAGAGGTTTTATAGTAAGTTGGTGCCCTCAAGTGCAAGTTCTAAACCACCCATCAACGGGAGGATTCATTACTCATTGTGGATGGAACTCAATAGAGGAAAGCATATCTGCAGGGATACCTATGATTTGTTGGCCATTTTTTGGAGAGCATTTTGTCAACTGCCGAAAGAGTTGCAATGAATGGGGTATTGGAGTGGAATTGAGTAGTAATTTCCAAAGAGATGAAGTAGAGAAACTTGTTGAAGAGTTGTTGAATGGACAAAAGGGTAAGATGATGAAGGAAAAGGCTATGGAATGGAAGAAATTATCAGAAGAAGCCACAAGTCCCAATGGATCATCTTTCTTGAGCTTGAATAATTTGGTGAATGAAGTCCTACTATCAAAAAACAATAATAATTTTTCTTGATGGAAACATGTCTTTATTATAATAATCATATTATTTAATGTATTTATCCTTTTTGGGTAAGTTGTCAAAATGGTGATGAATGTTATGCAAACGGCAGATGCACAAGTCCTATAAGAAATTTAAGTTTGAGTACCAAGTTATGGATGAAATGGTATTTGGACTATTGATGATATTTAAAAGCTAAATTAATCTAGAAGTGCAGAAATTAAGTGTAAATAGAAAGTTAATAAAACTAATCAAATAAATTTTTATAAAATCATGATGAAAAATTTTTAATTAAAAATAATTAAAATTTTTATTTTAAATAAGAGAATTATAAGAAGAAAAGAAATTAATTAAATTGAATTTTTTTAAAAAAAAATTATTGCAAACAAAAGGTCAAAGTGATCGATTTTGAAATAATTTAAATTCTCTTTTAAAGTTGTATTTTATATATATAAACCTATTCCTAATTTCACTGCTTTTGATTTAAATAAAATCCATTAAGTTCTTTAATCAATCTTAGAAATCCTCTTTTATCTCTATTTTGAGATCAAAATCTTGGTTTTCTAGCATTGATTTTTACCTTTAGCTGGTCAGTCAATAGCTCAAATTAATACTTTGTGAGGCCAAACACCAAGCAAGCACAAGAAAATGAATCAAAACATAAAATCCATTTTATTGAATAAAAAATCAAAATAAATCCATTGATTAAGTCAAAATATTGCAACCCAAGTCTAAAATATAAACAAAACTACTTCGTAAAGTTCATACTAATAATGAAATCTAAGAAATAAGAAAAAAGTAAACATAAAACAAGCAAAGGAATAAACAACCTAAGAGGATCTTGGCCTGATGAAGTCTTAGTGGAGATGCCCCATTGAGTAATATGAGCTACTGCCATCCTTCATCTTCCTCCAAAATCTAAGTTTAAACCTAATAATTATTTCTTCTCTACTAACTGTGGCTACCTCCCCCTAAAAGATAAGAAAATAAGGCTTATATAGAACTTAAAACAAAAGCCTAAGGTTAAAAATGACTACACAGGTTGGGAGGAGAAATCTAATTCATGCATAGATGATTTAGTAGAAGATCTAATTCACACTGATCATGTGATTTTAAGGGTTAAATAACAAGGCTCATGCAATGACTTTGCAAGTGTAGTGATAGAGCCAAATTTAGACCCATTTTTCATATTGATATTTATGTTAATTTACATATTTTCTGCCTAATTTTGTGGTTTTGATCTTATTTTGCAGAAAATGGAGTAAAATGGTAATTTGACAAAAATGGCCTTAAATCTGCCCAAAAGAAAGCAAAAACTGCACAAGCATGGTTTGCCCAAACCAAAGTGAAGCTGAAATGAAGAGGAAAATAGAAAGCCGACTGACCAGGCCGTTTGCCCAAGTCTGTTTGGGCAAACAACGGAGCAAGGTAGAAACAGTGCTCAGGACAGCAGACAGACAGCCTGTCAGCCCACACCGTTTGCCCTCACAACCTGGGCAAACAACGCACAACACGCTACCAGCAGGGAGACAGCCTGTCAGCCTGCACCGCCTGGGCAAACAAGGACCAGGCACGCAGACAGCAGTGAAGCTAAACAGCCTACCCAGCCTGTTTGCCCAAACAACAACGGGAAAACAGCACTAGCAATCAGAAAACCAGCAAATCTGCCAAACTTGGGGACCAAGTCAACACGAGTCTTTTTACACTCTAATCACGTGGGACAGCTCAGCAACACATAATTCCACCTCAGCACTCTCTCCTACATATTTGGAAAGCCAAAATTCAAAAAGACAAAAATGCCCTCCAAGAATCCAAATCCAAATAGGAAAAGGAGTCCCAACTCAACAAGAAAACCTTAGGGTAGCCACTCCAGCCTATAAAAGGACCAGCAAACCAGTAGAAGAATCATCTTTGGATCAACATACATCCTTGGCCACTCCAGCAGCTGCGCGCCCCTTGCGCTAGCCCTTCTCCATCCTTTCTTGTTTTCTTTCTTTTATTTTTGTATTAGTTTCAGCCATGAGTGGCTGAAACCCTTTTTCTAGTTGAAGAATAAGGTGAAACTTTAGTTGTTTATGGATTAGGAGATCTGAACATGTTATGTTAATCTTTTATTTATCAATATTTATGCAATTTGATGCTGAATTCTATTATTGCTTTGTTATTTAGATCAATAGGGCCCATTGATTCTTGATTGCAAAGTGATAATTTCTTAGTTTGGATAGTTTGAAGTCCGTAATTGCTTGAATTATTCAAACACAAGTAACCCTTGGTGTAAAAACCTAGGAAATTGCATAATCTAGCAATATCACCATACGTTTGGGTAGCTAGAATTAGGTCTCTCTATTTCTTAATGCAATTAACAGTTGTTAGATGCTAAAGGCTCAAGGATGTTCCTTGGCAACTTGTTGATTAGTGGTTAATTGGAGGACGTTCCCTAATTAACCTATGCTTAAGGAGGGATATGGAGGTGAGAAGCGTCTTCCACATTCATAACTAATTTATTGAGTCAAATAAAAAGATATAAGCATCAATGATCAATCCCAACAACTAAAGTGGATCCAACTCTTCAACTAGACTTTTCTCATAATTGCTTTCTCTTTACTTTATTATTTGATTTATATTGTTGCTTTTAATTCTAGTTTAGCTCAACAATCTCAAAACCCCCCCTTTTTATTTTATTATTTATTTACTTGGTCTTGACAAGGAAAATAAGTAAGTATCAATTCCCTGTGGATTCGATCCTATTGCCACCGTCTACAAATTATTTTGTTGGTTGATAATAGGTTTATTTTTTATGGTTTCGACAACCGCTATAAAAAATTGGCGCCGTTGCCGGAGAATTGATTTAACTTATTTATTTTTCTTTCACGACCAGATCTGAACTCAAAAAAAAAAAAAATTTCATGGCTACGGTAAGTATGTCTTTTCTCTCTTCTCAAATTTCTGAACTAACCTCTATTGTGAGAAATTATGGTATAGGTCAAGCTCAACAAGTTCAACAACTTCAGCGAATCAGACCATGTGGGATTTGCGCATATGTAGGATGCCCAACTGATCGATGTCCTACACTTTATGAGAATTACCAGCAAGTACATGCCTTTGGAGGATTCAATAGCCAGCCACAACATGATCCATACCTTGATACCTACAATCCATGTTGGAGGAATCACCCGAATTATGGCTATGCAAGGGCTAACTACTACCAAAACTATGAAGCCCAAGCAACACCTCAAAACTCCAATATGCAACTTGAAGAGATGACGAGGACATTGAAAATTTTTAGGCAAATTCTTGGGAGGTTTAGTTATGCTGGAATATTGTCCATTTTTTCTTAAAAAATATATATATAAATATATTTAAAATTTTCATTTTACGTTTTATATTTTCATCCTAGAATATTTGTTTATCACTTAATATATTATTTTTCTTCTTAATTCTAGGGGAGGACCCAGCTTCCAGTATAAATAATAGGAGTGCTTCTGCGATCTAAGGTTATTTTGTCCCCAGTACTGGTGAGTGGATAAACATACAACATTGATACTTTTCTTGAATATGTTTATATATATACTATTTTATTTATTTAAAATGGGAATGGATAAAGCGAATTCATATTTCTTGAATTAATGAAAATTGAATTTAAAGCACAACTCAATAAATAGCCGATTACACACTGTATATGCACCGAACAGATAACACCTTGATGACAGATGATTTATTTTCAACTTAGCATATATTTATATTGTCTTTGAGACAACGCTTGATATACACACAACTTTTGGGGCATATGTCAATTAGTCACCCTTTGGGGGTAGCTCTACATATGTGTATGACCAGTATTTTATTAGCTCTTGGGCCAATATTGTCATCATATAACCTAAGATGCCAGTATTGCTCTCAGACTGTCATTATTATATTTTATCGCACCTGAGATGCCAACATTATCCACGGGAGCATGTTATGAGTGTATGCAGATTTTATTTTTCACATTTATGATTTTTGGATTCATTATCCAGCAGTAAAATCTTAACAATTTATATTCAGCTTATTTTATATTAATTGAATTAAACTGTATTTATTCAGCTGACTTATTTTAGCTAAGTATTTGTTACTATTAAGTATCTAAATTTTATCTTTTCCCCTTTGTTATTTATTTATCTGCTCACTGAGTAGATTGTACTCACCCCTTATACTTTTAATATTATAGATTCTTTTTGGTGATCCACTCCTAGCAGTTTATATCTCCTAGTTTTGTCCTTTCTTCCACTTCGCCCGCTCAGAGTCTAGTGGAGGTCGGCCAATCCTAAGTCCCTTGTAACTTTTTTGTTTTGTAATTTTGAAAGATAATATATAGATTGTATATTCAAGTGCTGGATGTATTTTATTTAGTACAAATATATTATGAATTGACTAGACCAGCCATCAGTCCTCTCTTCTATGTTTAATATTTTAAAATTATAGTAGATTATACATATTTATATGTATATATTAGGGAAAACTCTATTAGTTTTTTGAGTCATATCCGTCTCTACAGATTAGAGAATGGGTGTGACATAAAGTGGTAGGAATAGAAAGGTCATTTGACCTTTTCAATCCTAAAATACCTCTTTCACTATCAGTTAAGGCATTTGTGCCTCCTTCTCTTTTGGTTCCACGTAGCGCCGCTGTAACCCTTGAACTCTGTCCGTCGCCAGAACTTGCTTTAATTTGCCCAATCTAGCCGCTGTCGGCGGCTACTGTTATGTTCACCATGCCCTGTCCCCTTCCTTTTTTCTTATGGGCCTTATTCTCCTCCCATCACTCCTGGTATCCTATGATTTTGAAGCATCTGTCCCGTTTATGCCGAGATCCGCCGCAATGGGTGCATTTTAAGCCTGATTTATCATCCCAGAGTGATGACTTGTCTGTGCCTGACCGATTTTTGGCCAATAATCCTGTAATACCCGGCTAGATTCCGGCATCGGAATCTCTACCTTCTGGCAGAATCTCCGTTGGAATCTGGAATTCTGATGATGCCAGAGTCTTCTAGAGGGGTAAAATGTGTTTCAAAAATGTTTTCACATGATTTTATGGTTTTAAATAGAAAAGAAATTGAGTTTTGAAAAGAAAAGGACAAGGAGGAAGGACCCAGGTTCGGCCGCCGAACCTCAAGATCGGCCGCCGAACATGGGGCTGTTTCGGGAGTGCTTTAGGCCTCCGAAAGCTTTGAGGGCAGAAACCAGGTTCGGCCGCCGAACCTCAAGTTCGGCCGCCGAACATGGGAGTGTTTCGGAAGCAGGTTTGGCTTCCGAAGGTGTTCTGCTCAGCCACCTATAAAAGGCCCCCAGATCGGAAATGGGCGAGTTTTTCTCCCCATTTCAGTCATAGGTGAGTTCATGCCTCCTTTGGTTGATTTCATGTCTTTCCTTCAATCTCCCAAGGTTTTTATAAGTTTTATGGTTGTTTTGAAGAGTTTTAAAGCTTAGATCGAAGTTTTAGAGCCTGAAGATCTTTGAAGTTTGGATTCTCCATATCTCCAAGTTAGGATCGTACCAACCCTCGATCTTCAAGAGGTAAGTGTAGATCCTTGCTTTCCTTTATGTTTCACAAAGTTTTAAGTAAGTTTAAAGAAGTTTTAATGCTTGAGTATGGGTAGATATGCATGTTAGGGTTTATATGGGTTTTATGCTTAATGTATGTTTATGTGATGTTATGTTGAGAGGTTTAAGTTAGTTTGTGCCCTATATGCATGTGGGAGTGTGGTTGCATGTTTGGGAAAGAGCATGTGAGGTTTTGGGTGGTTTGGAGGTTGGTTTTGCATGTGACTAATTCGGACCTGCTGTTCAGAGGGGACCAGGTTCGGCCGCCGAAGGTATGTTCGGCTGCCGAACCTGCATGGAAGGCAGCTTTGGCCGCCTAACATGCCCCCGAAGGCCAGGACTTTCGGATCTGTGAGAAGCTTCGGCCGCCGAACCTGCCGCCGAAGGTGCCAGACTTTCGGCTCTAGAAACACTTTCGGCCGCCGAAAATGCCCCCGAACCTGCATGGCTTTCGGCTCTGGAAGAGAATTTCGGCCGCCAAAGGTACCGCCGAAAGTGCTCTGTCCAGCCCTTTCATGGTTGTTTTCTATGCATGTTTTGAGGATGTTTTAGGGGATTTCTGGGGAGTTGTTTATGAGTTATTTAGAGTGTGTTTGGCACCTCATTCGAGTCCACCTGTGTAGGATCGGACCCGAGGGACCGAGGAGGCCAGCAATGTGAGCTGTTGCAGAGTCAGTTCAGCGTCTGCCAGAGGTGAGTAAAACTAACTCAAATGTTTTAAGCATGTTTCACACATCATGAATACCATGTATATGTATTAGGTTGCTTGCATTAGATTTCACGAAGATGTTGCATTGCATAATTTGATGTTGATGTGGATGGACCAAGGCGACGCCAATAGCCCTAGCTATGTTATGTTAATGAAGTCCTGAGGAGCCCCACCGAGGACCGGGCATAATGAAGTCCTGAAGAGCCCGAAGGGCCGGGCACCATGATATGTTACAGACAGAGGGAGTTTTGGTGGTCATGTCCATTCGTGATGTGAAATGTTTGTGCTGTGACGCATTCCATGATAGCATGTGATTTACTATTGTTTTCCATGTTCTGCTCACTAGGCTTTTTAGCTCACCCCTCTCCCCTAACCCCAGGTTTGCAGGTCAGAGGTAGTCCAGGAAGATGTCAAGGGTAAAGGTTATGGCTTATGTAATAGATTAGTGTTTTAGAGTGGACATGTATTGTAAATTTATATAATGTATTTTAAGATAATATAACGTATTGTAACGTAAAGCAGAGTTATGTCTATGGATTAGTATTGTGCTTGGCCCTAAGGCTTGATAGTCCATTTTTAGTACATGATGTATGTTATGTTTTAAAATGTTGAGTTGAGTTTGAACCAAACTTGTGGCATGTGATGTATACCACGCTAGAGTATTTGATGAGGACTCTAGTGGAGGTCTTATGTTTATGGTTTGATGCATGCTCAGGTTAGGTTTTGGTTCATCGGATATGATCCAAGCTTGATGTATGTAATGTTGACCCAGTTAGAGCATTTGATGAGGGCTCTAGTATGGGGTTCTTTTATGTTTTCAGTTGTGTAGCATACAGGTCAAGCTTGGTATATACATCAGATGTTTAAGTTTTATGTAAATGTTCTGATCATGTATGGGATTTGACCAGGTGATAGGATGTATGTTAGGCTTGCTACGGGTCCCGGCGGCCTTAAGCCGATCTGGATCCTAGCGTCGGTAGCGGTCCGGTTTTCGGGTCGTTACAGAGTGGTATCAGAGCCCTAGGTTCATATGGTCGGACCTATAGTGTGTCGGGCTCATAGATGTTATAGAAGGGCAAGCACAATAAAAAAAAAATCATGTCCACTAGGATAGGATGTAGAGTCCTGTCTTGTATGAATAATGATGTGAAATGTCATGATTTTGTACATGTGCATTAATGTTATGTGATGAATGTATGTGCAGGTTCATGTGTTTCCACATGAACCGTATGATGCTAATGTTGTTTGTATGCTTGTGTGTTGTTCTTCAGAGGAGCTAGGATGCGAGGCACTCGTCGATCTGTGGAATCGACTGGAGTTCCGTCTGAGAGGGAAGGTATGGATACCTTTCCCCCTGCTCTGCCAAGAGCGCAGTCGTGGGGAGTCAGCAGATGGGGAACATCAAGGGACCCTGGAAGGTCTTTTGATGTGAGCAGAGAAGGAATGGCTCCAAGAAGGATGTCAGCTAGTATGAGGGAAGTAGAGATGGGTGTTCAGAGAAGAGATATCAGTTTGGGAGTCAGAGTGCCAGAAGAAGGTATGGGAGATTCTTGGGAGGATGCTCAGACTCAGGATTCCAGAATCTCGGGTTTAGGAGGAATTGATCCCTCCACCCTGAGTACAGCTGCCATGAGGAGTAAGAAGTGGGGCAGAACCCTGAGGGGGAAGAAGAGTAAGTTCTGGAAGAATTTGAAGTCTAGTCTGGGATTAGGAGGTGGCTCACGCTCTGGCTCAGAGCGTTCTGGATGCTCGAGGTGTGGAAGGCCGCACAAGGGAGTCTGTCTGGCGAGGACAACAGCATGTTTCAGGTGCGGACAGGAAGGGCACATGGTTCGTGAGTGTCCCACTGTGCCCTGGATGGCTCAGTCCCAGCGGGCAACTTCAGGTATAGCGGCTCAACCAGCAGCTCCAGCCATGTCCCTAGGCAGTGGTCGAGGCAGAGGGAGAGGGTCAGCCTCTTCTTCAGTAGGTTTCTGTGGAGAAGGTCCGTCAGCTCCAGCTCGGATCTTCACCCAAGCTCCGCAGGAGGCAAACACATCGAACACGGTGGTGTCAGGTACACTCACTTTTGAATGTTCTGATGTGTATGTTTTGTGAACCCTGGTGTTTCTCTTTCTTTAGTTGCTCCGAGAGTCGTTGAGAGGTTGAGTTGATAACTTCTGGGCTAGAGTTTCCTCTTTGGGTCAGTAGACCCGAGTGTGATCCATCTATGGCAGAGTCAGTCTGCCGGTTCAGTCCAGTGTCAGTTGAGGGTAGATGCCTTCCACCCGACTTTGAGGTCCTAGACTTGACTGTCTGGACGTCATTCTAGGGATAGATTAGTTTTCTACTCGTGGTGTTATCTTGGTCTGCAGAGACAAGGTAGTCAGGTTCAGAGGACAAGATGGATCAGAGGTTGTCTTCTGAGGGGACAGAGTAGGGATGCCTAGAGGTTTGATGTCAGCCTGTCAGGCTCGTAGGGTGCGTAGGAGGGGTTTTCAAAGGGTTCTAGCTCTTGTTTGAGAGTTTAGCAGTCAGGTTAGGGAACCAGCCTCAGTGTCAATGGTTAGAGAGTTCTTAGTTGTCTTCCCAGACGAGCTGTCAGGTTTACCACCTGCTAGAGAGATAGAGTTTGAAAATAGAAGTGATGCCTAGCATCAGGTTCATCTCTATTCTTCTCTACAGGATGGCACCTGCAGAGTTGAAGAAGTTGAAAGAGCAGTTGCAGGAGTTGGTAGGTAAGGATTTCATCCGACCTAGTACCTCACCTTGGGGTTGCTTCAAGGTGGTTAGGGAAAAGAAGGATGGATTCCCGAGAGTTTGTATCGACTTCAGGCAGTTGATCAAGGTCACTACCAAGAACAGGTATCCCCTACCTAGAATCGATGATCTACTTGGCCAGCTAGCAGGAGCCAGTTGTTTCCAAGATAGATCTTAGATTCGGGTACTTCCGGATGAGGATTAGAAAAGAAGTTAGTTTAGTAGAGAAGAAGGAAGAAGAGAAAGGGTCAGAGGAGTGCAGCGGAAGCCAGTGGAGTTCAAGAGTAGGTTGGGGTATTGCGTATGGTGTCTCCTAAGAAGAGGGTGTTTTGTTAAAGGAAGAAGGGTGAACTAGCTCCAAGATACATCAGACCCTTTGGAGTCCTGCAAAGGATTAGGGGATGTATCCTACAAGTTAGATTTACCTACTTCCATAGAGAGAATCCATTCGGATTTCCATGTTTCTGTGTTATGAAAGTTCGTGTCAGATCCGAGTGAGGTTCTTAAGGAACCAAAGGTGGAGATCTTGAAGGGTCTCACCTATGTTGAGCAGCCAGTGCGGATCATTGACACACAAGTAAGAAAGAGAAGGAACAAGGAAATCTCGATAGTGAAAGACCTTTGGAATCGCCAGTGAGGGCGAGTCCGCTTAGGAGAACCGGGAGTCTATACTCCAGCAGTACCCGTGTCTCTCTTTTAGGAGAGAGGTTTTTAGGTTTGCTTGCTTGTTTGCTTGCTTGTTTATGTATGCTTGATGCTATGTTTTGAGATTGCCTGTTTGTTTGAACATTCGGGGACGAATGTTCTTAAAGGGGGGAAGAATGTAATACTCGGCTAGATTCCGGCATCGGAATCTCTACCTTCCGGCAGAATCTCCGTTGGAATTTGAAATTCTGATGATGCCAGAGTCTTCTAGAGGGGTAAAATGTGTTTCTAAAATGTTTTCACATGATTTTATGGTTTTAAATAGAAAAGAAATTGAGTTTTGAAAAGAAAAGGCCAAGGAGGAAGGACCCAGGTTCGGCCGCCGAACCTCAAGATCGGCCGCCGAACATGGGGCTGTTTCGGGAGTGCTTTAGGCCTCCGAAAGCTTTGAGGGCAGAAACCAGGTTCGGCCTCCGAACCTCAAGTTCGGCCACCGAACATGGGAGTGTTTCGGAAGCAGGTTTGGCTTCCGAAGGTGTTCTGCTCAGCCACCTATAAAAGGCCCTCAGATCGGAAATGGGCGAGTTTTTCTCCCCATTTCGGTCATAGGTGAGTTCATGCCTCCTTTGGTTGATTTCATGTCTTTCCTTCAATCTCCCAAGGTTTTTATAAGTTTTATGGTTGTTTTGAAGAGTTTTAAAGCTTAGATCGAAGTTTTAGAGCTTGAAGATCTTTGGAGCTTGGATTCTCCATATCTCCAAGTTAGGATCGTACCAACCCTCGATCTTCAAGAGGTAAGTGTAGATCCTTGCTTTCCTTTATGTTTCACAAAGTTTTAAGTAAGTTTAAAGAAGTTTTAATGCTTGAGTATGGGTAGATATGCATGTTAGGATTTATGTGGGTTTTATGCTCAATGTATGTTTATGTGATGTTATGTTGAGAGGTTTAAGTTAGTTTATGCCCTATATGCATGTGGGAGTGTGGTTGCATGTTTGGGAAAGAGCATGTGAGGTTTTGGGTGGTTTGGAGGTTGGTTTTGCTTGTGACTGATTCGGACCTGCTGTTCAGAGGGGACCAGGTTTGGCCGCCGAAGGTATGTTCGGCTGCCGAACCTGCATGGAAGGCAACTTTGGCCACCTAACATGCCCCCGAAGGCTAGGACTTTCGGATCTATGAGAAGCTTCGGCCGCCGAACCTGCCGCCGAAGGTGCCAGACTTTCGGCTCTGGAAGGACTTTCGGGCGCCGAAAGTGCCCCCGAACCTGCATGGCTTTCGGCTTTGGAAGAGACTTTCGGCCGCCGAAGGTGCCGCCGAAAGTGCTCTGTCCAGCCCTTTCATGGTTGTTTTCTATGCATGTTTTGAGGATGTTTTAGGGGTTTCTGGGGAGTTGTTTATGAGTTGTTTAGAGTGTGTTTGGCACCTCATTCGAGTCCACCTGTGTAGGATCGGACCCGAGGGACCGAGGAGGCCAGCAGTGTTAGCTATCGCAGAGTCAGTTCAGCGTCTGTTAGAGGTGAGTAGAACTAACTCAAATGTTTTAAGCATGTTTCACGCATCATGAATACCATGTATATGTATTAGGTTGCTTGCATTAGATTTCACGAAGATGTTGCATTGGATAATTTGATGTTGATGTGGATGGACCAAGGCGACCCCAATAGCCCTAGCTATGTTATGTTAATGAAGTCCTGAGGAGCCCCACCGAGGGCCGGGCATAATGAAGTCCTGAGGAGCCCGAAGGGCCGGGCACCATGATATGTTACAGACAGAGGGAGTTTTGGTGGTCATGTCCATCCGTGATGTGAAATGTTTGTGTTGTGACGCATTCCATGATAGCATGTGATTTACTATTATTTTCCATGTTCTGCTCACTGGATTTTTTAGCTCACCCCTCTCCCCTAACCCCAGGTTTGCAGGTCAGAGGTAGTCCAGGAAGACGTCAAGGGTAAAGGTTATGGCTTATGTAATAGATTAGTGTTTTAGAGTGGACATGTATTGTAAATTTATATAATGTATTTTAAGATAATGTAACGTATTGTAACGTAAAGCAGAGTTATGTCTATGGATTAGTATTGTGCTTGGCCCTAAGGCTTGGTAGTCCCTTTTTAGTACATGATGTATGTTATGTTTTAGTTGAGTTTGAACCAAACTTGTGGCATGTGATGTATACCACGCTAGAGTATTTGATGAGGACTCTAGTGGAGGTCTTATGTTTATGGTTTGATGCATGCACAGGTTAGGTTTTGGTTCATCGGATGTGATCCAAGCTTGATGTATGTAATGTTGACCCAGTTAGAGCATTTGATGAGGGCTCTAGTATGGGGTTCTTTTATGTTTTCAGTTGTGTAGCATATAGGACAAGCTTGGTATATACATCAGATGTTTAAGTTTTATGTAAATGTTCTGATCATGTATGGGATTTGACCAGGTGATAGGATGTATGTTAGGCTTGCTACGGGTCCCGGCGGCCTTAAGCCGATCTGGATCCTAGCGCCGGTAGCGGTCCGGTTCCGGGTCGTTACAAATCCGGCACCGACAAGGTCGTGGCCAACTGTCACCGGCGATGGAGAAGGAAGATGGATAGCACGACGCATCTTTTCACCACAGAGTCGAGAGTAGGCATCATCCAAGGACGGTAATGGCTCTTTGTTGAGAATTTCTCGACGGACTGGGTCAAGCTCTGACTATATCCCGGCCAAAAAAAGGTAAAGACGTTCCTTCTAAATTTTCTAGTTCCAGATAATGATATTAGTGTCCCCTTCGATTCTGGTTGGTTGTCTTTCATTGATCTCAGCCCAGATGGCCTGGAGATCATTGTCTAGATCCTTCAGCGTGCTTTGCTTCCTTATTGTGTTAACTTGTATGCCTTAGACTATAACTCATAAATAATCAGTTTGTTACTGTTCACATTGAACCTGATTTTGAGGGCATCCCAAAGCCTTTTGCTTGTCTTATGTTGCAATAGATTTGGACGAAGTTTTTATTCTACTGTCTGGATCATCCATTCTTAGACGATGCTATCATTGGCTTGCCATAGGTGAATGGCCGAGTCTGTTTCTACTGGAGGAGGGGGGATCCCGGTCAAGTGGTTTAATTTTCCCCTCCCTGTAATAAACATCTCCATTAACTTTGCCCAGACGATATAATTAGAGTCGTTCAACTTCACATCGGATGGTGGCTGTACTGAATCAAGAGTAATTTGATTTGCTGGTTTTTTATTTGTATTTTGGCTATTCGAAATTAATAGAAAGAGTTTGTGTGACAGGTCTGCTATTGGATTAATTACTGCCTGGGATTAATCGGTTGGACTCTGGCTAGAAGAATCGGCCATTGCTGTTTCTTGATTAAAGAAGGTTGGAAAAGGTATTCTGGTAAATAATGATTGCAGGAAAAATCGGCTAAACTTTTAGACCGAAACCCGCTCTGATACCATCTAGAATTATAAGAAGAAAAATATTTTTCATTTTCTTGCTTTTTGTGTAATAGGATACAAGGATTATATAGTACAAGATATTATCAATAATGCCTATGATTATGCTATTAATCATCACCTTGAATCATACTAGAATTATGCTAACTATGGTAATATTAATCACTGATTAATTATAATTATGATAGAATATTCTTTCCAACAATTAGGTCTCCACTAGCAAAATATTTTCAAGTGCATGGTCTTTTCAAAAAATAGGATTTGAAAGAGGTAATGAATTTTGAAATGGATTTGAAGGAGGTTATAGATTTTAAAATGAATTTGAAGGAGATTGTAGATTTTGAAATGGTTTTGATTCTTCAAAGGTTCTTTTGGAACAATATGGGCTCTGATACTAATTGTTGGGATTTAAAAGGATTTGGTTTAAAGGGGTGAAAATAACACTTATTAGGTTTAAAGAATTTAGTTTAAAAGATTGAAAAGAGTTTAAAAGTAAAGAATTCAGTTTAAAAGATTGAAAAGAGTTTAAAAGTTAAACACGTTTAAAGGTTAAAATATAAAAAAACTGAAAGAAGAATAAAGAAAGAAAATAGAGAAAAAACGAATAAAATAGTTGTGCATTGGCTACATTTTGATTGCTTTATATTATTTAATCTAACAAGTCTATTTATAATAAAAACGTAACAACCAAATCCTATCTGATCAGATGATTACAACCATAAAATTTAAATAATTTATCAGATCATAGTATCTGATTTTTTTGAAACAAATAAACATTCAAAATTTAAAAATAATTGAATTGAAGTTATTATAAGGGTATTATTATTTTCAACACTCTTTTTTAATATCTAGCTGAAGCACAAAAATAATACTCCTCTGACTTTTAGCTTCTACAGTTCGTGCTTGTTCGTTATTTTTGTCATTTTTCTTTGATTAGTACACTTTTGGGACATAACTTGTTTGTTTATAAATTTTGCAAATGACATCAGCTCCCCGCCAGCAAAATATTTTCAAGTGCTTGGTCTTTTGACAAAATAGGATTTGAAAGAGGTAATGAATTTTGAAGTAGATTTGAAGAAGGTTATGGTTGAAATGGATTTGAAGGAGGTTATAGATTTTAAAATGAATTTGAAGGTCATGAATTTTGAAATGGTTTTAGTTCTTCAAAGGTCCTTTGGAACTATAAGAGCTCTGACACCAATTGTTGGGTCTAAGAGGATTTGGTTTAAAGGGTTCACAATAACACTTATTGGATTTAAAGGATTTAGTTTAAAATATTAAAAGGGTTTAAAAGTTAAACATATTTAAAGGTTAAAGTGTGAAAAACTGAAAAAGAATAAAAAAAGAAAATGGAGAAGGGACAAACATAATGGTTGTTTTGATTGATTAATATCAATTTGTGAATATGCTTTTATCCATTTAATTTTATAAATGTATTATATTTTATAAATGTATTATATGTCCATTTGTAAATTAGTTTGTATCGGTTTAATTTTACAAGCATATTACATATCCATTTATAAATCTATTTGTATTTATTTAATTTTACAAATGAACTATATGTCCGTTTGTAAGCCGTTTACAGGTTTATTTGGGAAATCATTTTATTTATAAACGGATTATATGTTTGTTTGTGAATATGTTTGTATACATTTAATTTTACAAACGGATTATACATTTATTTGCAAATCTGTTTGTCTATTTAATTTTACAAATACATTACACGTCCATTTGTGAATATGTTTATATTCATTTAATTTTACCAACAGATTATATATTCGTTTGCTACTCTGTTTGTGTTCATTCAATTTAAAAAACAGATTACATATTCGTTTATAAATTTGTTTATCTCCATTTAATTTTATAAATAGATTAAACATTCGTTTGAGAAGTCATCTGTATAAATTTAATTTTACAAATGAATTACACATTCATTTCCGAATCTATTCGTGTCAATTTAATTTACAAATGGATTACACATTCGTTTAAGAAACTATCTATGTCTATATAATTTTACACACAGATTACACGTCTATTTGTGTCCATTTAATTTCGTAAATAAATTACACGTCCGTTTGTGAGTCTATTTGCATCCATTTAATTTTTTAAACGGATTACATGTAAATTTGTATCCATTTAATTTTACAAACGAATTTTATATATGTTTGCAAATCTGTTTATGTCATTTAATTTACAAATAGATTATATGTACGTTTGTAAATCTTTGTATCCATTTAATTTTAATCTCACAATAGGCGAGGAGTTCTTCATTATATGGAAGATTCCTCTTGATACATGACTTATCATATTATGGAGGCCATGAGAAAATTTTAATATTTTAATTTTAAAATATTTTTTATTTTATTTTATTTTTAAATTATTTTTTAGTTTTAGATAATAATTAAATTTGAATACGATAACAAGTTCGAATCAAACTTGACTTCATTAAATATTTCACGAATCAAGTTTGAGCTTATAATTTTTTTTATACTTCTTAATAAATAAAGTTAAATTTTGAAAATGTTGTCTTGGTTCGATCACACCCTAACCATTTGAATGACAAAAAGATTAGTAATTTGCATTACAATTAGATTGTTTGTATATACAATTCTGTTTATAAATTAGAGAATATGCAAACAAAAAATATAAGCGGATACCAAATTCATTTGTAATATAAATAGATTATTTTTCAAAAAAAATTACAAATAATATTTATATAAATAGAAAAAGATGGATTTGTAATTCTTCTCTAAATCAAATTATACAGAATTTTATAATTTATAAACAGGTAAATTTATTTATAAATTTGTTCATTTTTTATAATGTCTGCTGCGAGATTTTTGCTTTTTTGTATGCAGATGTATGGTGGCCAATTTTTTTATTTAGTGCTTTATTATGGTTAATTAATTGTGCTTATTTGGAAGGAAGAGAACTGAGTGTTAATTACATGTGTTTTTAATCATCACATAGTACGAGGGATTGGATTGAGACTTGATCATATGATGTGAATCGTGCACTTTCTTTAGCTGAAACGTCAGTTAGGATTCACGCTCATTGATAAAGCTATCCTTCCTGATTGAAACATGACAGGCCTCGTATCATCTAGCAATCATGCACAATCTTTATTTGCCAATTAACCACTTGAAAATCTCCTCTCTCTCTCTCTCTCTCTCTCTCTCTCTCTCTCTCTCTCCTTCCCTGAATTTCCAAGAAAACTAGTTGTTGCAACAGTAGCATATCTCTGTCTCTCCACGGATACCTTTTACCTTCTGAAGTTGAGATAAGGTACTATCATTAGTGTTTGTAACCAAAATTGCACAATACACTGAATTTGATTCTATCTACATCTCAATATAAACCCCCCTCTGTCCTCTCTTTACACATCAAGCACTTGCACTTCCACAAGTAGACTAGCTAGCTTGAGTTAGTTTACTTCCTTGTACATTTTTTGTTTGTTTCCAGCTCCATTAGAAAACATGAATCAACAATCTTGCGTCTTATTTTCACTTCTAATTGTTTTCCTTCATTGCACTATAATATTATCTCAGTCTCCGGCTGCTGCACCAGCACAGGGACCGGTGGCTGCATCCCCTCCTCCTCCAGTCATATCACAGACACCAGCTGCATCCCCAGCACAGCCAGCTTCAGTACCTGCTCCCACCAACGTCACTAAAATTCTTGAAAAAGATGGCCACTTCACAGTCTTCATCCGCCTTTTAAAATCCACCCAAGAGGAAAACCACTTACTCACTGTCCTCAACAACTCAAACAATGGTCTGACCATCTTTGCACCAACCGATGGCGCTTTTTCGAACCTTAAATCAGGCACTCTCAACTCCCTGACCGATGAACAGAAGTCTGAGTTGGTGAAGTTTCATGTAATTCCTACATTTCTATCAACTTCCCAATTCCAGACCGTGACTAACCCAGTAGGAACAGAGGCTGGAAGTGGCGGCCGGGTAGCTCTCAACTTCACCACTTATCCCAATTCAGTGAACATCACTACAGGACTTACCAATACAAGCATTTCTGGCACCGTGTACACAGACAACCAGCTAGCCATTTACAGGGTAGACAAGGTGCTGCTTCCTATGGACATTTTCACTTCTAAGCCTCCATCTCCAGCACCAGGACCAGCACCGGAGAAACTAAAGCCCAAGAAGGAGGCTCCTGTAGCTGAGACTCCTGTTGTTTCTACTACAGCGAATACGTCTGGAGCAGTAAGTCCTGTGCATCATCATGTGTTGCTTCTCGGAGTTGGCATAGTTGCTGCAATATTTTCTTTGTGAGATGACCATGCACACAGGGGGTTATGGGGTTTCAACTTTTTGGTGAACTGGATCGGATGATGGTGATCAGCATATTCCTCAAGCGTCCTATTTGTACCGTTTATATCCGATTACTTAATTAGGGTTGAGTTCGAAGTTTTACATCATTCCTTTTTGTCTTTCTCTTTCCATCTGCATGGGAAGCATTAATAAAAATTTGAGTTGCGTATTAATATTAGTACTTGTCTTTTTTTTTTTTTTTCCTTTCCAATATTATTATTTCTGTTATATAGTTTTTCTATAAAGTATTTTCACGTAGTTGGTGATTCAGGATCTCGCAGTTTTAAAGAAGAGTAACGAGTTAAAGTTTATTCATCTTTTTTTAATAATTTTTTTATCACGAAAATGTAATTTTTTTTTTCATCTACTTGTGATTAACGCAATGATTTTTTATATGAACTCCCAATATATAATCGTAATTTTTTATATGTATTATATTATATTTTTATATGATACAATTTCTAAATAATTATTTGTATTACGAAAAATATAAGAATGTAATTGATAAAATATAAGTATATATTATATAACAGGTTTAGCACATATATATATCTATATTAAAGCCGAAACAAAGAGAAAGTTTAAGACTTTCTCTGTGTTTAGCATTCTTTTTTTCTTTTTTTTTAGAAGTTTAAGTTTTTTATTCTTAATTTTTCAATATTTTGATTGTCAATTTTAATTTAATATTTAGTTTATAGTATGATAATTGATAACCTATTAAAAATCAACAAATATGAATTGTGTATAGAGAGAATATGATCGAATCCACAAGAAATTCACACTAAGAATTTTTAAACAATGATTAGGAAAATAAACAATAAAAAATGAAAAAAAGAATTTTGATGATAAGGTAAAATAAAAATCAAAGTAATTAAAGAAAGTAATGATCAAAAGAGAAATAAAACAATGTCAATAAATTTTAGTTGAAGTGTAAAATCTATTTCAGTTTTAGAAATTGATCATAAAAATAAAAATATCTTTATTTATTCCAATAAATTAGTTCTAGTCATGAATGACACTTCTCATAATCAATATCTCCTTAGGAGTAAATTAATTATGAAACATTTACTAATTAACCCTAGTTAATAAATCGCCCAAAGAACGTGTTTGAGATTTTAATTTATCAACTATCTTAAATATTAGAGAGACATAATTCTAACAAAAAAACCAAACTACATGGTGAGTTCAAATTAGATCATACAATTTTTTAGTGGCTTACACTAATTATTACTTATCGTTGATAATCTAATAAACAATTATGAACTTTAAAAATTCAAACTAACAATATATCACTTTGAAAATATGAACAATGGGCCCTATTAATTAAATAACAAAGCAATAATAATATTACAAACTGAAATTGCATAAATATTGGAAGAATAAAAGATGAACAATTATGTTTAGACTTCACAATTCATGTATAAACTGAAATTTTAACATAACTCTAAAAAGAAATAAAGAGTTTAGCCGTTCATGGATTTGAAAGAAAATACAAAAAAAGAAGAGAGAATCGGTCGAAGAGAGAGATAGATGATGATGTGCGACTGTTCATAATGATGAGTTTAAATAGATGATTTTTCTTTTATTATATTTACATTCACAAGAGAACTCCTTGATTTGAGGAGGATATCGTACCGCACTGGAGGAGGCAAAATCGAGCAGGTCCCGTGGCTTTTAATGAGGAGACTTGGTCTTCTTATTTTCAAATTTAAATTTTTCTCACTTACTATTAGATCTCTTTGCAGACTGTTGATTTGTCCAGTAGTTTAGGCAAACCGCTAGTCAAATCCACCATCTAGAATATGGTTAACTCATATCGCGGGTCTTAGGTAATTTCTGGCTTCTGTAAAGCATAATCATCAGGTGGGTTTGCCCAAATCACTAGTCGAGTCAATTTCAGCACTTTTTAACATATTTTTATTAAATCCACTTCTTTTTTACTTCTCTGCGAAATATCATCAAAAAATATAAAATTAGTTAGAAAAATACTTAATTCAATGCTAAGAAGATTATGAAAAATATGTTGAAATTACGTTCGATCATGCCCCTTTCAAGACTTGGGTGACATAATAGACTAGTTTTTGCTCCCCATTGTCCTCGTGAACGAGTATCGAGCTTACTGTTTTCTATGTTATAGACAGGTATAGAAACAAAACCTCGCCTTCAACGGGCGAGCTTAGCAGATGGGGAGATGATAAAAAGGTTCTTAAACTTTTAAATGTTTCTACTCACTCTTCCCATAAAACAAACTTATTTTTGCCTTTTAAAACTTTAAAAAACAGGAGACACCTCCTAGCGAAGCAAGATATAAACCGGCCAAGAGTTGTGACTCACCCATTCAACTTTTATTTCATTAATGGTTTTAGGTACCTCCATATTTTGAATGGCACTAATTTTTTTTGGGTTTACTTCTATGACTCTTTATGAGACTATATATCCCAAAAAAATTTCAGTTTTTATCCCGAAGGTGCATTTTTCAGAGTTTAGCTTTGTAATGACCCGAAAATCGGACCGCTACCGGCGCTAGGATCCAGGTCGGCTTAAGGCCGCCGGGACCCGTAGCAAGCCTGACATGCAACCTGTAAACCTGTTTAATCCCATACATGATCAATAACATACATAAAAATTAAAACTTTTCTTTCATTCATACACCAAACTCAACCTGTGCATGCACTGAACATAATCATAAACATGATCCCTCTGTGGGATCTCAACAATGCCCCAATGGGCAATTACAACATATGTTGAGTTGGTTTACATAAACATCATAAAAGATCTAGGATCATGCATTAAAAGGGATACCTTACACATAGGTCAAGCACAACCTCTAATCCTCAATACCATTACATTACATAACTATTCATAACTTTACAATTTCATCATGTCCACATTCTATCTATTACATACAAACGACTTCAATACTCTTGCGGACCTCCTGGTCTACCCTGTACCTGCATACCTGGGGTTAAGGGGAAAATGGGTGAGCTACAAGAGCCCAGTGAGCAGAATAATAAAGCATTTAAAATACATGCTAACATGAAATGCATCACATCACAACTAATCATATCAAGGATGAACTTGTCACCATATAGCCCTCTACATATTCCAATCATGCCAGGGGCGTAGTGCAGGCCACACCTGATCTTTCTCTTATACATAACATAACATACATAACCAATAGTACCGGGGGCGTAGTGCAGGCCACACCCAGTCTTTCTCTTACATAGTGCCAGGGGCGTAGTGCAGGCCACACCTGGACTTCCATATCATATCATCATGTCATAACATATGAGGGCTAATGGATCATTCAACATTCATCCACATCAACAACATATTATGCAATGCAACATATTCGTGATTTCTAATGCAAACAACCTAAAATATCACATGGCATTCGTGATGCATGAACATGCTCAAAACAGATTTATTTACTTGAAACATAAGGAGTTATTCTACTCACCTCTGGCTGAAGCTCTACTGACTCAGAAGCAGCTGACTCACTGCTGAGGTCCTCGGTTCCTCGGTTCCAAACCTACACAGGTGGACTCAAATGAGGGACCAACATACTATAACATGACTCTGAAAATATCCCCCAAAAATCCCCTAAAACACCTTAAAACAATCATGCAAAACATGCAAAGGAAGGCTGAACAGGGCAGGTTCGGCGGCACCTTCGGCGGCCGAAAGTCCCTCCAGAGCCGAAACCCAGGCAGGTTCGGCGGCACCTTCGGCGGCCGAAAGTCCCAGACAGAGACGAAAGTCTCTTTTCGGGGGCAACTTCGGCAGCCGAAAGGCCTGCCTCCCTGGCAGGTTCGGCGGCCGAAAGTCCTTCGGCTGCCGAACCTGGTTTCTGCCAAAGGGCAGAAACTAGGTTCCCTTTGCACAAAAACCTCTCCTTCCCATTCCAACATGCATATAGCTCATTCAAATCATGCAAATATACATACATTGGCTCCTAGGGGCTTCAAACTATCCTAAACCCCAACTACAACACACAACAACAACACATTGCTCAAAAACACAACCTAAGCTCATAAACCTAACCATAAGCTAAACATGCATTCTACCTCATAGATCTTACATAAAACTTACTTAAAACATGCAATGAGCTTAAGATCGGCTCTTACCTCTTGAAGATCGAGAGAGAGACGACCTAAACTCGGAGATGGGAGAGATTTGAGTTCTTGAACCTCAAAGCTCCAAAACTTGCTCAAAACTTGAAAATCTTCAAAACAAGATGAAAACTTGTGAAAATCGTGAAAGATTTGAAGGAAAAGCTTAAAGATTGGTGAGGAACGGCGGAGAGCTCACCTTGGCCGACAATGGGGAGAAAAGCTCGCCCGTTTTTGGCTAAGGGACCCTTTTATAGTGGCTGGCCAGGCCACGTTCGGGGGCCGAACGTGCCTCCGCATGCATGCCATGTTCGGCGGCCGAACTTGAGGTTCGGCGGCCGAACCTGGACTCCCCTCACTTATGCCTTCGGGGGCCTAAGGCACACCTGAAATGCCTGCATGTTCGGCGACCGAACTTGAGGTTCGGCGGCCGAACCTGGGTTTTCCTCCAAGGTTGTTTTCATGCAAAAACTTATTTCCTTTTCATTTAAAATCATGAAATACATTAAAACATTTTATGAAAACATGTTTCTACCCTACTAGAGGCTTCCAACATCTGAGATTCCACCGGACGGTAGGAATTCCGATACCGGAGTCTAGCCGGGTATTACATTCTCCCTCCCTTAAGAACATTCGTCCCCGAATGTTCCTCAACTAGCACAAGCAAAGCATACAACATGTCATACACATAAAATACATGAAACATATAAGAAACTAACCTTAGAAAAGATAAGGGTATTGATGGAGCATGGACTCCCGTGTCTCCCAAATGCATTCTTCCATATTGTGGTGGTTCCATAGGACTTTCACCATCGGGATTTCTTTGTTTCTCAGCTTTCTGATCTGGGTGTCTATGATCCGTACTGGCTGTTCAACATAGGTGAGATCTTCTTGGATCTCCACATCAGGCTCACTAAGAACCTTGCTCGGATCTGACACGAACTTTCTTAACATGGAAACATGGAAAACCGGATGGATTCTTTCCATTGAAGCAGGTAAATCCAGCTTGTACGACACATTCCCAATCTTTTGCAAGATTTCAAAGGGTTCGATGTATCGTGGGGCTAGTTTACCTTTCTTCCTGAAGCGAACCACTCCCTTCATAGGAGACACCTTGAGCAATACCAGATCCCCCTCCTGAAACTCTACCTGCCTTCTGCGGATGTCTGCATAACTCTTTTGTCTGCTTGCAGCAGTCTTGATTCTCTCTCTAATTATGGGTACCACCCTGCTGGTGATTTCTACTAACTCAGGCCCTGCCAAGGCCTTCTCTCCAACTTCCTCCCAGTAAACGGGTGATCTGCACTTCCTTCCATACAAAGCCTCATATGGAGCCATCCCGATGCTAGCATGATGGCTGTTATTGTAGGCAAACTCCACCAAAGGTAGATGCTGCCTCCAAGAACCGCCAAAGTCCAGCACACACATTCTGAGCATATCCTCGATAGTTTGGATGGTCCTTTCTGACTGTCCATCAGTTTGGGAGTGGAAGGCAGTACTGAAATCCAACCTAGTACCCATGGCATTCTGCAGACTCCGCCAAAACCTGAAGGTGAACTGGGGTCCTCTATCAGACACTATTGAAACAGAAACCCCATGCAGCCTGACGATCTCATCAACATATACCTGCGCCAACTTGTCCACAGAATAGACACTCCTGACAGGGATGAAGTGAGCAGATTTGGTGAGTCTGTCCACAATCACCCATATGGAGTCCAATCTGTTGGACGTCGCCGGTAACCCCACTACGAAGTCCATAGCTATATTCTTCCATTTCCACTCTGGAATAGGTAGCGGGTTAAGCATTCCAGCCGGCTTCTGATGTTCCAGCTTCACCCTCTGACACACTTCGCAGGCTGACACAAACTGTGCCACTTCTTTCTTCATAGCTGGCCACCAATAAACCTTCTTCAGATCTTGATACATCTTGGTGGCCCCGGGGTGAACACTGTATCTTGCATTATGAGCCTCCCTCATAATGTCTCCTTTTAGCCCTATGTCATCTGGTACACAAAGTCTGCTCCCATAGCGGAGGATCCCCTTACTGTCAAACCTGAACTCACTGTCCTTGCCTGACTGAACAGTCCTGGCAATCTTTACTAACTCTGGGTCCTCATGCTGTTTCTGAGCCATTTGCTCCAGAAACACAGGTGTCACTCTCATCTGGGCCACTAAAGCACCTGTACCAGACAACTCCAACTGTAGGCCTTCATCAATGAGTTTGTAAAACTCCTTCACCACTGATCTCCTCTCTGCCGTGATGTGGAATAGACTGCCTAGTGACTTCCAGCTTAGGGCGTCTGCCACAACATTCGCCTTACCCGGATGATACTGAAACTTGCAATCATAGTCACTCAGCAGCTCTACCCATCTCCTCTGTCTCAAATTCAAATCTCTTTGACTCAGGATGTACTGCAGGCTCTTATGATCTGTAAAGATCTCACATTTTACCCCATAAAGGTAGTGCCTCCACATCTTGAGTGCAAAGATTATTGCCGCCATCTCTAGGTCATGCGTGGGGTAATTTAACTCATGCTTCTTCAGCTGTCTAGAAGCATAAGCAATCACCCTCTCATTCTGCATTAGTACACAACCCAGTCCCACACGGGACGCATCACAAAGACTGTAAAGTCTTCATCACTAGATGGCAGAGCTAACACTGGTGCTGAAGTCAACCTCTTCTTAAGCTCTTCAAAACTCTCTTCGCACTGATCGATCCACACAAACTTTTGATTCTTC
>NC_035163.2:9643300-9719305 GCF_001659605.2 Manihot esculenta
CGAACCCTGCCCCCGAAAGTTAGACTTTTGGATCTGGAGGGGAGTTTCGGCCGCCGAAGGTGCCACTGAAAGTGGCTGAGTTTCGGCTCTAGAGGGACTTTCGGCTGCCGAACCTGCCGCCGAAAGTGTCCTGTCCAACCTTCCTTTGCTTGTTTTTCCATGCATGCTTGAGATGTTTTAGGGGGGTTTTTGGGGGAATGTTTAGAGTTATGCTAGAGTTGTTTGGTACCTCATTTGCGTCCTCCATTGTAGGATCGGACCCGAGGAACCAAGGAGGCCCTTCGAGTTAGCTGGTTCTGAGTTACTCCAGCGTCTACTAGAGGTGAGTAGATCTGAACTATGTTTTTAAATTAAATGAAAGGTTTTAGCATGAAACATGCATCATGAATGCTATGTATATGTTAGGATGTATTGCATTAGGATTCACGAATATGACGCATTGCATTGCATTATTATGTTGTTGATGTGGATGGACTAGAGAAGACTCAATAGCCCAAGTCTGATATGAGATGTTATGTTATGTTAATGAAGTTCTGAGGAGCCCCACTGAGGGCCGGACATAATGAAGTCCTGAGGAGCCCCACTGAGAGCCGGGCATAATGAAGTCCTGAGGAGCTCCTTTGAGGGCCAGGCATAGATCAGAGGGAGTTTTGGGTCATGTCCATCCGTGATGTGAAATGTTTGTGCTGTGATGCATTCCATGATGGCATATGTTTATAAATGGTTTTTAGTGTTCTGCTCACTAGGCTTTAGTAGCTCATCTCTCTCCCTAATTCTAGTTTTGCAGGGCCAGTCAGAGATAGCATGGGATAGCAGCTAGAGTAAAAGTTATGTAAGAGTGAGTAGTGGACATGTATTGTAAACATAATGTATTGTTATGTATTTTAGAGATGGTATTATGCTTGGCCCTAGAGTTGGATAATCCCTGTTGTACATGATTCATATATTATTATGGTTTATAATGATATATGTTGAGAACCAAGCTTGATGTATGAAATGTTGACCCATCTGGAGCTTTTGTTGAGGGCTCCAGTAAGGGGTTTTTCTATTTACAGAGTGAGTGCATGCACAGGTTAAGCTTGGTATAGTAACTGTTTTAAAGTTTTTATGTTTATGTTTGATCATGTATGGGATATACCAGCTGGACAGGATGCATAGTAGGCTTGCTACGGGTCCCGGCGGCCTTAAGCCGATCTAGATCCTAGCGCCGGTAGCGGTCCGGTCACCGGGTCGTTACATCAGCTATGGAAGGGCCAACAACAACCAGAACTATCAGAACTATCAAAGGAATCAAGCCCAACCAGCACCTCCAAATTCCATCCAGCACCTTGAAAAGATGATGGAAACAATGGTAAGTGCCATGCAAGGCATGCGACAGGACATAGGACAGCTGACTGCATCCATGAGCAGATCTGAATCCCAAGGTAAGCTCCCTTCTTAAACTGAAACTAATCCTAGACAGAATGTTAGTGTCTTTACTTTGAGAAGTGGAAAGGAGCTTCAAGATGCCAGATATGAGGAAGAGAAGCAAGTGACACAAGAGCCTGCACAAACTGAAACAAAGCCTGCACAAACTGAAACCTTTGCGCAACATTCATCCAAGCCGGCCAGCCAAGCTCCATCTGAAACACCTCCTGCGCAAAAAGCTGATCACCAGGTACGTTTTCAGATCCCACCTCCTTTTCCAAAAAGATTTGAAAGAACTCAGAAAGAAAAAGAAGAAAAGGAGATCCTTGAGACTTTCAGAAAGGTGGAAATCAACATACCTCTGCTAGATGCTGTTAAGCAGATTCCCAGGTACGCAAAATTTCTGAAAGAGCTTTGCACCAATAGAAGAAAGTTTGCTAAGAGAGAGAAAGTAAGTATAGGTGAAGTAGTTACTGTTGTAATTAAAAGAGAGCTCCCTACTAAATGTAAAGATAAAGGTATGTTTGCGATTTCTTGTAAAATAGGGAATGTTGGAATTAAGAAAACTATGTGTGATCTTGGTGCATCCATAAATGTTATGCATCTTTCCATCTATAATTCTCTGAATGCATGTGCACTGAAAGACACAAGAGTTGTGATTTAACTAGCTGATAGATCTGTAGTATATCCCATAGGTATTCTAGAAGATGTGTTAGTTCAAGTAGATGAACTTGTCTTTCCTGCAGATTTTTATGTGATTGATACTAAGGAAGACAGTTGCAATACCAGTTCTGACATCCTTCTTGGACGTCCTTTCTTGAGTACTGCTAGGACTAAGATCGATGTGCATGATGGTACATTGACTATGGAGTTTGAAGGGGAAGTCATTAAATTCAATGTCTATGATGCTATGAAATATCCACATGATATGTCCCTTGTTTATGGTCTTGATATTGTTGACTGCTTGAGCCAAGAAATTTTTGACAAAAATCAAGATGATATTCTGAACGATGATTTTTGCAGGGATACTAACCAGGTATAGATAGAGAGCCAAAAAGAGCCAAAATTGAAGGAAACAGTCTGCAGCATCTAGCAGGTGAACTGCAGACAACTACAGGAAGTACAGAAACCAGTTGCACCACTTCAGAATGGTGCGCAGACCATTCCTGCGCAGGAAGAGGTACCTGAAAGCCTCTCAGGCGTGTCCTTTCAGCTTCCAACGCAGTCCAGTCCTACCTTTCAGTCAGGTCCTGCGCAGAAGGATATTCCTGAAACCAGTTCTGCCAGACAGTCAACATAGACACCTGATTGCTCGCCTAAACCACAGACTGCAGATTAGAAAACTTCAAAATCAGATCTGAAGTCTCTTCCAGGCTATCTGAAATACATGTACTTGGGAGCTGACAAGACACTACCAGTAATAGTGTCCAATGAATTGAGCCAACATGAAGAAGAAAGCCTCCTAAAAGTACTGAAGAAACACAAAGAAGCCATAGGATGGACCATAGATGACATAAAAGGTATTTCTCCTTCCACATGCATGCATAGAATACACATGAAAGAAGAATGCAAACCAGTCAGAGATGCTCAAAGAAGACTGAATCCACCTATGATGGAGGTAGTGAAGAAAGAAATAGTCAAGCTTCTGGATGCAGGTATCATTTACCCAATCTCTGATAGCAAATGGGTAAGTCCTGTACATGTAGTCCCCAAAAAGACTGGAATCACCATTGTCCCAAATGCTGAAGGAGAACTTGTTCCCACCAAAATTCAGAATGGGTGGAGAGTGTGCATGGACTATAGGAAGCTAAATGCAGCAACAAGAAAAGACCACTTCCCACTGCCTTTCATTGATCAGATGCTAGAAAGGCTTGCTGGTAAGTCTCATTACTGTTGTTTTGATGGTTATTCAGGTTTTTATCAGATTCCAGTTGCTCTAAAGGACCAAGAGAAGACCACCTTCACTTGTCCTTTTGGCACTTTTACCTTTAGAAGAATGCCATTTGGACTATGCAATGCACCTGCCACCTTTTAACGATGCATGATGAGCATATTCTGTGACTATGTGGGTAAGACAATTGAAGTGTTCATGGATGACTTCACAGTGCATGGCAACTCTTTTGAGGAATGCTTTGCCAACTTGGAAAAGATCCTACAGAGATGCCTTGAGTCTAACCTTGTACTTAATTATGAAAAATGTCATTTTATGGTTAATCAAGGTATGGTTTTGGGACATGTTGTTTCAGCTAAAGGAATTGAAGTAAACAAGGCTAAGGTAGACACAATTAAAAATCTGCCTTATCCTACAAATGTTAAAGAAATCCGTTCTTTCCTTGGTCATGCAGGATTCTACAGGAGATTCATAAAAGATTTCTCCAAAATCACACAGCCCTTATGTAAATTGCTCCAACAAGATGTGACATTTGATTTTGATGCATGTTGCAAAACAACATTTCATCTGATAAAGAAATTGCTTGTGACTGCCCCAATTATTCAAGCACCTGATTGGAACTTGCGCTTTGAAATCATGTGTGATGCAAGCAACTATGCAGTGGGAGCAGTCTTGGGGCAACGTGTGGAAAACTCACCCCACGTCATTCACTATGCCTCTCGCACACTGGATGCTACACAAAGCAACTACACAACAACAGAAAAGGAGCTCTTGGCTGTTGTATTTGCTTTAGAAAAATTCAAACCATACCTCTTGGGGACCAAAGTCATTGTCTATTCTGACCATGCAGCTTTGTGATATCTGATCAAGAAAAAGGAGGCTAAACCAAGACTCATTAGGTGGATTCTTGTATTACAAGAGTTTGATATGGAGATAAGAGACAAGAAAGGGAAAGAAAATCTTGTAGCCGACTACCTCAGCCGGCTTCCATCTAGCTCTACGCCTTGTCCAGTCAAGGAAGACTTCCCAGACGAACATCTGTTCGTCACCCATTCTGCCTAAGTGATCACACTATGCACACCACACCCCAGGGGAGTACTCAGTTTCCTTTGTTCTTTTATTTTTCTTATATACATTGAGGACAATGCATGATTTAGGTGTAGGGGTGCATATCTTCCTTCTTCTTCTTCTTCTTTTCTTCTCTTTCCTTTCAGTTTTCTGCGAATTTTTTTTCTTTTTCCTTTCAGTTCTACGTTTTTCTTTTCCTTTCAATTCATGCGATTTTTATTTTTCTTTTAATTTGTTTTCATTTATGCTTTCAATAACACACACAACCACAACCTTCTTCTTCTTTTTGTTTTGCTCTACTCAAACTGATGAACTATGTTGGATGAGTTTTTCTTTCCATGACCCCATTGATGTGATGACTCTTTAAACTTATGTTGAATCAATTGCAGTGAGTTATATTCATGTTTGAGAATTGCCTTTTGAATTGAATCTTTGAACTTGCCATGGTGAAAAATGTATTGATGACACTCATTAGAGAGAATGAATTGAAATTTGTGTGAATGAACTTAACATGACTTGTTTTAGTAATTGGTGTTGATTTGCCCAAATCATTGAGAGAAAGAAAATTCAGCAAAGGCAAAGACCTCATGAGCACAAATTCAAAACTATTCCAATGGTTGAAAGACTATGAACAGAGCTAGTAGCCACTTGGACAGGTGACAAACTGAGTAACTGGGGGTGGGTATCACCAATATGTACATTAACGTCAAAAGGTTGGTGACTTTTTCAAGCAAGATCTAAGTACAAAAGACTGAATAAAGTACTTCAAGGTAAGGGCAAGTCACTCTGAAAACTAGAAAAGTCTTAACTGAACAAGAACATGTGCATGTCTAATCTCTCTCTTGAGTAAAACAAATCCTAGCCATGGTAAGTAAAGAGAAACAAGGAAAGAGGGTGAGTAATCTTGATGCATATATTCTTCACTACAATGATTCAAAATAGGTGTCTAGAGTAAGAGCTTAAGTGGAAATAAGGATCAAGTAGCAAAGAAAGCTTATTTGACTATGTTTATTTGCTTGAGGACAAGCAAAAGGCTAGGTGTGGGGGTATTTGATAGAGCATATTTTAGTCCACTTTACCATTATGATCTTGATGTTTATTTGCATCTTTTCTGCCTAATTTTGTGGTTTTAATCATGTTCTGCAGATATTAGGTGTAAAGAGACATTTTGGAGAAAATCCCCTTAAAACTGCCTTAAATGGAGCAAAGGAGAGCAAGCCTGCCAAGTTGAAATCAAGTGAAGCTAAATAAGGAAAGTTCTAAATAAGAAAAGTGGCAAATAAGGAAAGAACATTCAGCCAAAGCAATTTGAAATTCAAATTTCAAATTCCCAAGTAGCCTTTTCCTTATTCAAGAAGTCAAGTCTCAAGTTGCCATAAATGAGGAGCCAAATAAGGAAAGTATTTTGAATTTCAAATCTTCAAGATTCATATTCAAATTTTGAATTTCAAAATCCAGCTTATTAAGGAAACTAAATCCAAAGATCACATGCTTGCCACCTCATGCCTTGCACATTCAAAATTCAAATTGCAAAAGGAGGCTCCACCTTCCTTATTTGTGCATGGGCGGCAAGGATAGTATGAAGGCAAGTCTTGGGCACCTTAGGTAGCATTTTGAAGACACTAGGGCAGCAAGCAAAAACCAAAGGACTCACTCCTTGCAATTGAAGACAAGCCACACGTCCACTCCTTCACACATGTGCATGGACGGCAAGGTAAGTGCAAGCAAAGACCAAGGGCATTTTAGACAGCCTCTTAAAGATACATGGACAGCAAGGAAACCCTAGGACAGCATCTGAAAAACATATTTAAGCTCTCCTTAAGCCAGTAGTCGAGCATCCTCACCCATCCCCATCCATCTCTTCCATTCGGCCAAGGCAAGGCGCAAGGCTTCTCCACCATTCGGTTCTTCATCTCTTGTTCTTTCCTTTTATTTTCTATTTTGTTTCAGCCATGAGTGGCTGAAACCTTTAATTCTAGTTGAAGATTGGTTGAAACTAAGGTTGTTTTATGGATTATGAGATCTGAACATAAACTATTTGTCTTTGGTTTGTTCAATATTCATACAATTTGGTGCTTGAATCTATTATTACTTTATTGTTTTGATCAAATTGGCCACTTGATTCTTAATTGCAAGGTAATTAATTTTTAGTTTGGATAATTTTTAGTCCGTAATTGCTGGAATTATTGAAACATAAGAACACTTGGTGTAACAACTAAGGAATTGTATGATCTAGCAACATCTCATGCGTTTGAGTAGCTAGGATTGGATCTCTCTATTTCTTCATGCAATTGACAATTGTTTTGATGCCTATGGCCCAAGGACATTCCTTGGCAATTTGTTAATTAGTAATTAATTAGAGGACGTTCGCTAATTGATTTATTCATAAGGAGAGACATGGTGGTGAGAAGCGTTTTCCATCTCCATAACTAATCTATTGAATCAATCAAGAGAACATAAGTTTCAATGATCAATCCAAACAACCAAAGTGGATCCATCTCTTCAACTAGACCTTTTTCATATTTGATATCTCTTTATTTCTTTTTACTATTTGCTTCTTTTATTGCTTTCAGTAGTTGCTAATCAAATCAATCTCAAAACCCCCCATTTTACTTTTATTGCACTTTATTTTTATTCCGCTTTCAGTTACTTGCTTTCAGTTGTGCTTTTAGTTAATTCTCTTGGTCTTGTTGAGAAAAATAGATTAGTTTTCAATTCTATGTGGATTCGATCCTCTACCACTATCTGCAGTAGTAATATTGTTGATAACCAGAAAGGTTATTTTTGACCGGCTTCGACAACCGCGAGTCAGTGATATTACTAGATTATGCAATTTCCTTAGTTTTTATACCAAGAGTTACTTATGTTTGAATAATCCAAGCAATTACGGATTTAAAACTATCCAAACTAACAAATTATTACCTTGCAATCAAGAATCAATTGGCCCTATTAATCTAAACCACAAAGCAACAATGGAATTAAGCATGAAATTGCATAAATATTGAATAACAAAATATAAACAATGTATGTTCAGATCTTCCAATCCATAAAACAACTAAAGTTTCACCTAATCTTCAACTAGAAAAAAAGGGTTTCAGCCACTCATGGCTGAAACAAAACCAAAAATAAAGAAAGAGATGAAGAAGAGATGTGGCCACTTGCAATCCCGTATGTGTGTCTAAGGGAGAGTAGAAAAAGCATGGGGAGGCTCCTTATGTGTCTTTTTATAGTTGAAAGTGTTGTCCTAGGTCTCCTTGATGAGGTGGAGCCTTCTTTTGAATTTCAAATTTTGAATCTTGATTACTTAGGAGGTAAGTATGTCTTCTTGAGATTTGGCTTCCTAAACAAGCTGAATTTTGAATTTTGAATTTTGAATGTGCATCTTCTTGAGATTTGGCTTATTGAATAAGGGAAAGACTTCTTGAAGATTTGAAATTTGAATTTCAAATTACTCTGCTGAATGTACTTTCCTTATTTACCACTTTCCTTTTTTAGCTTCACTTCAGCTGCAACTTGACTTGGGCAATAAGCTTGTTCTCTTTTATTCTATTTTAGGCAGTTTTAAGAGCATTTTCTCCAAATTACCCTTTTACACCATTTTCTGTAAAATAAGATCAAAATCACAAAATTAGGCAGAAAAAGTGTAAATTAACATTAATAACATCATAATAAAATGGTCTAAATTTGGACTGATCAGTCTAACTTTTAGAGTTTCCAACAAGGCTCCTAAACCATCCACTGTTAACTATGCTCTTAAGGATCTAATATCCAGTAATAACGAAAGTTGAAATGTCTTGAAATGAGCTATATTACTAAAAGACTTGCGACTAATGGCATCAGCTACCACATAAGCCCTGCTTGGATGATATTCAATGATACAGTCATAGTCTTTTAGTAATTCAAAAACTGCCTTTGCCTCATATCAACTCTTTCTATGTGAGAAGATACTTCAAACTCTTGTGGTCTATAAAAATCTAACAAGAATCACCATAAAGGTAATGCCTCTATAACTTTAAAGCAAACACCACTGTAGCTACCTCTAGATTATGGGTAGGGTAATTTAATTCATATGGTCTAAGCTGTCTAGAAGCATAAGCTTTCACCTTCCTATGTTGCATTAACACACAATCTAAACCCTTGCAGGAAGCATCACTATACACAATAAACCTGTCTACACCTGAAGGTAGGGTAAGGATTAAAGCTAAGGTGAGACAAGCCTTAAGCTTCTCAAAACTCTCTTGGCATTCATCTGTCCATTCAAACTTTGCATCTTTCCTAACTAATTTAGTCAATGGTGCTGCAATATTGGAGAAATCTTGGACAAAGCAGAAGAAGCTCCTAATCTCTGTAGCATTAGTTGGAGGATCCCAATTGACTACTACCTCAATCTTCTTAGGATCAACAAATACTCCATCTGCTGAGATAACATGTCCTAGGAAGACCACCCTATCAAGCCAAAACTCACATTTACGTAACTTAGCATATAGTTGCTCCCTTCTTAGAGTTTGTAGTACAATCTGTAAATGGTTCTCATAATCCTCCTTGCTAGGAGAATACACCAAAATATCATTAATAAACATAATAACAAAACTATCCATGAAAGGTTTGAACACCCTATTCATGAGATCCATAAAAGCAGCAGGTGCATTGGTTAACCCGAAAGGAATAACAAGAAATTATAATGCTTATAACGAGTTCTAAATCTATTTAGGTATATCAGAATCCCTGATCTTCAATTGATGATATCTAGACTGCAAATCAATCTTAGAAAATAATTTATCACCTTGGAGCTGATCAAAGAGATCATTAATGCGGGGCAGAGGATACTTGTTCCTCGCTGTAACTTGATTTAGCTGTTTGTAATCAATGCATAATCTCAAAGAACCATCTTTCTTCTTCACAAACAGCATAGGAGCTCCCCAAGGTGAAACACTAGGTCTTATAAAATATTTATTAAGCAACTCTTGCAATTGTACATTTAACTCTTTGAGCTTTGCTGAAGCTATTTTTTATGGTGCCAGAGAGATAGAAGTTATACCTGGATTCAAATCAATTGAGAACTCAATCTCTCTATCTGGAGGTAACCCAGGAAGCTTTTCAGGGAAAACATAAGGAAACTCACATACTATTGGAATATCTTCCAACTTAGGTTCCTCTAAACTACTACCAATCATATGAGTTAGGTATGCTTCACAATCCTTCCTAAGCATTTTCCTAGTAGTCATGGCATAAATTACATAGGAAGGAAGAGAAATTCTTTCTCCATAAAAGATGAACTTAGACCCTCAAGGACAATCAAACATCACCAACTTCTCAAAGTAATCTACTGTGGCACGATGGCGGGGTAGCCAATCCATACCCAGGATAGCATCGAGATCTTGAAGGTGTAAAGGAATCAAATCTATTAACAACTCATGATCATCCAACTTAACAACACAATTCTTGTACACGTGCTCACATACAATAGAATTCCAATTGGAGTAACCAGAACTAATCTGTAACGACCCGAAAATCGGACCGCTACCGGCGCTAGGATCCGGGTCGGCTTAAGGCCGCCAAGACCCGTAGCAAGCCTGACATACAACCTGAAAACCTGTTTAATCCCATACATGATCAACAACATACATAAAAATTTAAAACTTTTCTGTCATACATCCAACTCAACCTGAACATGCACTGCACATAACCATAAACATAATCATGATCCCTCTGTGGGATCTCATCAATGCCCCAATGGGCGATACATCATAAGATGAGTTGGCTTCCATGAACATAATAAAACATTTTTGATCATGTAATAAAAGGGATACCTCATACACAATGTCAAGCACAATATCTAATCCTCAATATCATTACATGACTGAACTGTATTTTTACATAACATTAATACATTTATCATGTCCACGCTATCTATTACATACACCAGACTCCATTACTCTTGTAAACCTCATGGTCTACCCTGTACCTGCAATCCTGGGAAAATTGGGAGAGGGGTGAGCTACTAGAGCCCAGTGAGCAGAATAATAAAACACTTAAAACATATGATAACATGAAATAAATCACATCACAACTAATCACATCAAGGATGAACTTGTCACCAATAGCCCTCTACATGGTCCAACTGTGCCAGAATGTAGAATGGGTCCTGGTCTTTCCCTTACATAGTGCCAGCGAACGTAGAATGGGTCTCACTGGTCTTACATTCCGTACCGTACATATCACATCGTCATATCATAGATCGAGGGCTATGGATCATCCAACATTCATCCACATCAACATTTAAAATATGCAATGCAACATATTCGTGAGTCTAATGCAAACACCCTATTATGTCTCATGGCAATCATGATGCGTGAATCATGCTAAAACTGATTTATTTATTTAAAAGCATAAAGTTTATTCCAGTCACCTCTAGATAGCTCTGACCAGACACTGGGGCAACAGACTCACTGCGGGGGTCCTCGGTTCCTCGGGTCCGAACCTACACAGGTGGACTCAAATGAGGGACCAAACATACGTGAACATAACTCTAAACTATTCCCCAAAAACCCCCTAAAACATCATGGAATAATCATAGAAAAACATGCAAGAAAGGGCTGGACAGGACACTTTCGGCGGCAGGTTCGGCGGCCAAAAGTCCCTCCAGAGCCGAAAGTCAGGCAGGTTCGGCGGCACCTTCGGCGGCCGAAACTCCCAGACAGAGGCGAAACTCATGCATGTTCAACGGCACCTTCGGCGGCCGAAAGTCCCAGACAGAGACGAAAGTATCCTTTCGGGGGCAAGCTTTGGCAGCCAAAGGCTGCCTCCACACGAGGGTTCGGCGGCCGAAAGTCCCTTCGGCTGCCGAACCTGGTTTCTCCCAAAGGGCAGAAACTCGGTTCGAACATGCACAAAAGCCTCCAAACTCAAACCAACATGCATTTAGCTCAACCAAAACATGCATTCAAGCTCCTAAGGGTCTCAAACTACCTTAAACCCCAACTACAACACATCAAACACACATTACAAGCCACATTGTTCAAGAACATACATTTATACCCATAAACATAACTATGACCTAAACATGCATTCTATCCCCATGAACTTCATAAAACTTACTTAAAACATAATATAAGCTAGAGATCGACTCTTACCTCTTGAAGATCGAGAGTAGAGGCGACCAAACTTGGAGTTGGGAGAGATTTGAGTTCTTGAACCTCAAAGCTCCAAAACTTTGCTCAAAAGCTCAAATCTTCAAAACGAAGCTAAAACAAATGAAAAACTTGAAAGATCTAGAGGAAAAACATCAAAGATCGGTGAGGGGCGGCGGAAAGCTCACCTTGGCCGAAAATGGGGAAAAAGCTCGCCCGTTTTCGGCTAAGGGACCCTTTTATAGTGGCTGGCCAGGCCACGTTCGGGGGCCGAATGTGCCTCCGCATGCATGCCATGTTCGGCGGCCGAACTTGAGGTTCGGCGGCCGAACCTGGACTTCCTCACTTATGCTTTCGGGGGCCTAAAGGCGCTCCCGAAGGCATGCATGTTCGGCGGCCGAACTTGAGGTTCGGCGGCCGAACCTGAGTTTCCCTCCAAGGTTGTTTTCATGCAAAAACTCATTTCCATTTTACTTAAAACCATGAAATACCTTAAAACATTTTATAAAAACATGATTCTACCCTACTAGAGGCTTCCGACATCCGAGATTCCACCGGACGGTAGGAATTCCGATATCGGAGTCTAGCCGGGTATTACATTCTCCCCCCCTTAAGAACATTCGTCCCCGAATGTACCTCAACTAGCACATAGCATGGCATAAAACATAACATACATAGCACATAAACACATAGAGATCTAACCTTAAAAGAGATGAGGGTACTGCTGGAGCACAGACTCCCGTGTCTCCCAAGTGCATTCCTCCAAATTATGGTGGTTCCACAGGACTTTCACCATCGGGATTTCCTTGTTCCTTAACTTTCTGATCTGGGTGTCTATGATCCGTATTGGCTGCTCAACATAGGTGAGATCCTCTTGGACCTCCACATCAGGCTCACTAAGAACCTTGCTCGGATCTGACACAAACTTCCTCAACATTGAAACATGGAAAACCGGATGGATCCTTTCCATTGAAGCAGGTAAATCCAGCTTGTACGACACATTCCCAATCTTTTGCAAGATTTCAAAGGGTCCGATGTATCATGGGGCTAGTTTACCCTTCTTCCCAAAGCGAACCACTCCCTTCATTGGAGACACCTTGAGCAATACCAGATCCCCCTCCTGAAACTCTAACCGTCTTCTGCGGACGTCTGCATAACTCTTCTGTCTGCTTGCAGCAGTCTTGATCCTTTCTCTGATTATGGGTACTACCCTGCTGGTAATCTCTACTAGCTCAGGCCCTGCCAAGGCCTTTTCTCCAACCTCTTCCCAGCAAACAGGTGATCTGCACTTCCTCCATATAAAGCTTCATATGGAGCCATCCCGATGCTAGCATGATGGCTGTTATTGTAGGCAAACTCCACCAAAGGTAGATGCTGCCTCCAAGAACCGCCAAAGTCCAGCACACACATTCTGAGCATATCCTCTATGGTCTGGATGGTCCTTTCTGATTGTCCGTCCGTCTGTGGGTGGAAGGCAGTACTGAAATCCAACCTGGTACCCATGGCGTTCTGCAGACTCCGCCAAAATCTGGAGGTGAACTGGGGCCCTCTATCTGACACTATCGAAACAGGAACCCCATGCAATCTGACGATCTCATCGACATACACCTGCGCCAACTTGTCCACAGAATAGCCACTCCTGACAGGGATGAAGTGAGCAGATTTAGTGAGTCTGTCCACAATCACCCATATGGAGTCCACTCTGTTGGACGCCGCCGGTAACCCCACTACGAAGTCCATAGCTATATTTTCCCATTTCCATTCTGGAATAGGTAGCGGGTTAAGCATTCCAGCCGGCTTTTGATGTTCCAGCTTCACCCTCTGACACACTTCGCAGGCTGACACAAACTGTGCCACTTCTTTCTTCATAGCTGGCCACCAATAAACCTTCTTTAGATCTTGATACATCTTGGTGGCCCCGGGGTGAATGCTGTATCTTGCATTATGAGCTTCTCTCATAATGTCTCCTTTTAGCCCTATGTCATCTGGTACACATAGTCTGCTCCCATAGCGGAGGATCCCCTTGCTGTCGAATCTGAACTCACTATCATTGCCTGATTGAACAGTCCTGGCAATCTTTACTAACTCCGGGTCCTCATGCTGTTTCTGAGCTACTTGCTCCAGAAACACGGGTGCCACTCTCATCTGGGCCACCAAGGCACCTGTACCAGACAACTCCATCTGTAGACCTTCCTCAATGAGCTTGTAGAACTCCTTCACGACTGGCTTCCTCTCTGCCGATATATGGGATAAACTGCCGAGTGATTTCCGGCTTAAGGCGTCTGCCACAACATTCGCCTTACCCGGATGGTACTGAATCTTGCAATCATAGTCACTCAGCAGCTCCACCCATCTTCTCTGTCTCAAGTTCAAATCTCTTTGACTCAGGATGTACTGTAGGCTTTTATGATCGGTAAAGATCTCACATTTAACCCCATAGAGGTAGTGCCTCCACATCTTGAGTGCAAAGATTACTGCTGCCATCTCCAGGTCATGTGTGGGGTAATTCAACTCATGCTTCTTCAGCTGCCTAGAAGCATAAGCGATCACCCTCTCATTCTGCATTAGTACACAACCCAGTCCCACACGGGATGCATCACAAAAGACTGTAAAGTCTTCATCACTGGATGGCAGAGCTAACACTGGTGTTGAAGTCAACTTCTTCTTAAGCTCTTCAAAACTCTCTTCGCACTGGTCGGTCCACACAAACTTCTGATTCTTCCTGGTTAGTCTGGTCAGAGGAGCTGCAATCTTCGAGAAGTCCTGAACGAACCTCCTGTAGTAACCTGCCAAACCCAAGAAACTTCTAATCTCTGTCACTGAAGTGGGTCTAGGCCAGTTAGCCACAGCTTCTACCTTCTTGGGGTCTACCTCTATTCCATTTTCTGACACAACATGCCCCAAGAACGAAATGCTCCTTAGCCAGAACTCACACTTGGAGAACTTGGCATACAAGCCATGTTCCCTCAAGGTCTGCAAAACCAACCGCAGATGATGGGCATGCTCCTCTGCATTCCTGGAATACACCAAGATATCATCTATGAAGACAATAATAAAGTGATCCAGGTATTGGCTAAACACTCTGTTCATGAGGTCCATGAATGCTGCAAGGGAGTTGGTTAACCCGAACGGCATCACAAGGAACTCAAAATGCCCATATCTGGTCCTGAAAGCTGTCTTTGGCACATCTTCATCCCTTATTCTTAGCTGATGGTACCCCGATCTTAGATCTATTTTGGAGAAACAACCCGCTCCTGCTAGCTGGTCGAATAGATCATCGATCCTTGGCAGAGGGTACCTATTTTTGGTAGTGACTTTGTTCAACTGCCTGTAGTCGATACAAAGTCTGAGGGACCCATCCTTCTTTCTCACAAACAAGACCGGAGCACCCCAAGGTGAGGTACTCTGTCGGATGAAGCCCTTCTCTACCAGCTCTTGCAACTGCTCTTTCAATTCCTTCAACTCGGCTGGGGCCATCCTGTAGGGAGGGATAGAGATCGGTCTAGTTCCAGGCACCAACTCTATCTCGAACTCTATCTCCCTAGCAGGTGGTAAACCTGGAAGTTCATCTGGAAAAACATCCTGAAATTCTCTGAAAACTGGCACCGAGGCTGGCTCCCTGACCTGACTGACTAGCTCTCTCACATGAGCCAAATACCCCTGACATCCCTTCCTAAGCAACCTACGAGCCTGAAGAGTTGATATCAGACCTCTAGGCGTGCCCCTCTTGTCTCCTCTGAAGACGACCTCTGACCCGTTCTGATCTCTGAACCTGACTACCTTGTCCCTGCAGTCCAAGGTAGCACCATGGGTAGATAGCTAATCCATCCCTAGAATGACGTCAAAGTCTGTCAAATCTAGAACCACAAGGTCGGCGGAAAGGCATCATCCCTCAACAAAAACTGGACTGAACTGGCAGACTGACTCTGCCACTGACGGGTCACACTTGGGTCCACTGACCCATAGGGGACACTCTAACCCAGAGACTATCAGACCCAACCTCTCGACGGCTCTCGGAGCAATAAATGAATGAGATGCACCCGGGTCCATTAATGCATACACATCAGAACACCCAATGACGAGATTACCTGACACCACGGTGTTGGATGTGTTAGCCTCCTGCTGAGTCATGGTGAAGATCCTGGCTGGAGCTGATGGACCTTCACCTCGGGAACCAGAAGAAGAGGCTGCCCCTCTCCCTCTACCTCTGCCACTGCCCTGAGTTGTGGCTGGAGCTGCTGGCTGTGCCACACTACCAGAAGTTGTCTGCTGGGGCTGGCCAATAAAGGTGCTCTAGGACACTCCCAAGCCATGTGTCCCTCCTGTCCACATCTGAAACATGTATTAGTCCCAGCTCGACACACTCCCCTGTGCGGCCTTCCACATCTCTGGCATTCTGTACCATCTGAGCCTGAGCTCGAGCCACCGCCAAAACCCAGACCGGATTTCAACTTATTCCAAAACTTATTCTTCTTCGGCTTCTTGGTGGTGTTATCCCACCTCTTCTTACTTGAGCTCTGAGAAGAGAGACCTGGCCCTCCTCTGCCTGGGGTCTTAACCCCTGAAGACTGGGTCACTGACTGCTTCACTGACCCCTCAACTATAGCACTCGCCTCCATCCTTCGAGCCATATCCACCACAGTGTGGAAACTTTCCCTCTCAACTGACTGAATCAACGAGGAGTACCTAGAATGCAGCTTCATAACATATCTCTTGGCTTTCTTCGTATCTATATCTAGAGCTTGCCCTGAAAAAGGCAATAGCTCCAAGAATTTATCTGTGAACTCCTCTACACTCATGTGCTCTGTCTACCTCAGTTGCTCAAACTCAATCATCTTCAGTTCTCTGGAACTGTCTGGAAAAGCCCATCCAGCGAACTCATTCGCAAATTCCTCCCATGTCATGCCGTCTAGTCTCGGGTCCACATAACACTTGAACCATTCCCGTGCCTTCTTGCACTTTAAGGTGAACCCTGCCATCTGAATGGCCCTGCTGTCATTTGCCCCTAGCTCATCAGTTATTGTCTTCACTACTCTCAGGTACTCAAAGGGGTCATCCCCTGACTTGTATTTGGGAGCATCCAGCTTGAGGTAATCTGTCATCTTTACTTTGCTCCCATCAGCTGAGCTAGGTCTGGGAGGTTGAGTAACTGGGGCTGCTGGTTCTGTGGGTGGTGGAGGTGGGGGTGCAACATTCCCCGAGGTGGGGTTTGCCGGGTTAGGATAAAAGGGTGAGGGTGGATAAGCTGGGTATTGTGTGAAAGGTGGATAGAAAGGTGGATAAAGCATGTAGGTAGGGTAGGGGTTAAAGCTGGAATAATCTGATGTACCTCCCATCGGATACCCTGAACCTTGTGGGAAGGGTGGATAATGGGGTGGAAAACCATACCCCGAGGCCTGAACGCCTCCCTGAGACTCCCCTGTCCCCTCTTCCTCCATGCTCACATCCAGGTTCCCATCCCTCCTCTGATCCTCTTTCGTAACCTCCCTCACATCTGAAGAACTTCCTCCTCTATCTGTCCCCCTTCTGCTAGCGTCAAAAGACCTTCTAGGGTCCCTTGACACTCTTTCTCTGTTGGCTCTACAAGACATTGCCCTAGGCAATGTAGGAGGACGGGCGCTCGTGCCCTCATCCTCAGGTGGTACTCCAGTCAATCTTGCAGATCGACGGGTTCCTCTCATCCTATTTTCTGAAAAACAGTACACATCATACAAACACTAGCATCATATGGTTCATGTGGGCACACATGAACTCTCATCACATATACATCATTCATATCATAGCATCAATGCACATGTATATAATCATGGCATTACACATCATCATACAAGACAGGACTCCACATCCTATCCTAGTGGACATGATCTTCCTATTGTGCTTGACCTTCTAGAACATCTATGAGCCCGACACTCTAGGTCCGATACTATGAACCTAGGGCTCTGATACCATTCTGTAACTACCCGAAAATCGGACCGCTACCGACGCTAGGATCCGGGTCGGCTTAAGGCCGCCAAGACCCGTAGCAAGCCTGACATACATCCTGAAAACTTGTTTAATCCCATACATGATCAACAACATACATAAAAATTTAAAACTTTTCTTTCACTCATAAGCCAAACTCAACCTATGCATGCACTGAACATAGCCATAATCATAATCATGACCCCTCTGTGGGATCCCATCAATGCCCCAATGGGCGATACATCATAAGACGAGTTGGCTTACAAGAACATTATAAAATATCTAAGATCATGTATTAAAAGGGACACCTCATACATAAAGTCACGCACAATCTCTAATCCTCAATATCATTACAAGACTGAAACTGTACTTTTACATAACATTAACACATTTATCATGTCCACACTATCTATTACAAATACCAGACCTCATTACACTTGTAAACCTCCTGGTCTACCCTGTACCTGCAAATCCTGGAGAAATTTGGGAGAGGGGTGAGCTACTAGAGCCCAGTGGGCGGAATAATAAAAACATTTAAAAACATATGATAACATGGAATGCATCACATCACAGCTAATCACATCAAGGATGAACCTATCACCAATAGCCCTCTACATGGTCCAACTGTGCCAGAACGTAGAATGGGTCCTAGTCTTTCCCTTACATATCATAACATAACAGTGTCCAACTGTGCCAGAACGTAGAATGGGTCCTGGTCTTTCCCTTACATAGTGCCAGCGAACGTAGAATGGGTCCCACTGGTCTTACATTCCGTACCGTACATATCACATCGTCATATCATAGATCGAGGGCTATGGATCGTCCAACATTCATCCACATCAACATTTAAAATATGCAATGCAACATATTCGTGAATTCTAATGCAAGCAACCTAATTCATCACATGGCATTCATGATGCATGATCATGCTCAATCCTTGCAATTGATTTGCTTAAAAACATAAAGGGTTATTCCACTCACCTCTGGATAGCTCTGACCAGACACTGGGGCAACAGACTCACTGCTGGGGTCCTCGGTTCCTCGGGTCCGAACCTACACAGGTGGACTCAAATGAGGGACCAAACATACATGAACATAACTCTAAACAACTCCCCAAAACCCCCCTAAAACATCATAAAACAATCATAGAAAAACATGCAAGAAATGGCTGAACAGGGTACTTTCGGCGGCAGGTTCGGCGGCCGAAAGTCCCTCCAGACCCAAAAGTCAGGCAGGTTCGGCGGCACCTTCGGCGGCCGAAACTCCCAGACAGAGGCGAAACTCATGCATGTTCGGCGGCACTTTCGGAGGCCGAAACTCCCAGACAGAGACGAAAGTCTCCTTTCGGGGGCAAGCTTCGGCAGCCGAAGGCTGCCTCCACAAGCACGTTCGGCGGCCGAAAGTTCCTTCGGCTGCCGAACCTGGTTTCTCCCATAATGGCAGAAACTCAGCTCCCTTATGCATTTATGCCTCCAATCTCAACCAAACATGCATAAACCTATTCTACAACACTCATACACAAGCATACAAGTTCCTAGGGGCATCAACTAACTAAAACCCCATCTAAAACACATCAAACATACATTTGCAAGCCACATTGTTCAAAAATCACACCAAAAACCCATAAGCTCAACATAAGCTACACATGCATTTTCTACCCCATGAACTTGCATAAAACTTGTCTAAAACATAAAGTAAGCTAGAGATCGACCCTTACCTCTTGAAGATCGAGGGTAGAGGCGATCTAACTTGGAGTTGGAAGAGATTTGAGTTCTTGAACCTCAAAGCTCCAAAACTTGCTCAAAACTCAGAAATCTTCAAAACAAGATGAAAACTAGTGAAAAACTCGAAAGATCTGAAGGAAAAGACTCAAGATCGGTGAGGGGCGGCGGAGAGCTCACCTTGGCCGGAAATGGGGAAAAAGCTCGCCCGTTTTCGGCTAAGGGACCCTTTTATAGTGGCTGGCCAGGCCACGTTCGGGGGCCGAACGTGCCTCCACATGCATGCCATGTTCGGAGGCCGAACTTAAGGTTCGGCGGCCAAACCTGGACTTTCCTCACTTATGCTTTCGGGGGCCTAAAGGCGCTCCCGAAGGCATGCATGTTCGGCGGCCGAACTTGAGGTTCGGCTGCTGAACCTGAGTTTTCCTTCAAGGTTGTTTTCATGCAAAAACTCATTTCCATTTTACTTAAAACCATGAAATACCTTAAAACATTTTATGAAAACATGATTCTACCCTACTAGAGGCTTCCGACATCCGAGATTCCACCGGACGGTAGGAATTCCGATACCGGAGTCTAGCCGGGTATTACAGGTTCGGCGGCCGAAAGTCCCTACAGAGCCGAAAGTCAGGCACTTTCGGGGGCAGGGTTCGGCGGCCGAAAGTCCTTCTAGAGCCGAAAGTCACCATCCTTCGGGGGCAGGTTCGGCGGCCGAAACTCCCCTCCAGAGCCGAAAGTCCAAACTTTCGGGGGCGAGTTTAGGCGGCCAAACTGCCTCTTTAGGCAGGTTCGGCAGCCAATGATGGCTTCGGCAGCCGAACCTAGGCTCTCCCAAAGGGCAGAACCCGATTTTGCCTCTCACATCCAAGCACCCAAAACTTCACAACATGCATTCAACTATTCTAAAACATGCATAAACACTTATTCCAGCATATAGGGGCATAAAACTAGCCTAAACCCCAACAAACATCAATATGGCATCACTTTAAGCATAAAGGGTATATAAATTATAATATTTTACATCTACTCTAAACATGCATTAAACACCCTTAAAATCCCTCAAAACCTACCAAAAAATATAAAAGAAGGTGAGGATCTACGCTTGCCTCTTGAAGATCGAGAGGAGAGGTGATCCAAACTTGGAGGTTGGGAGAAATTGAGCTCCGGGGGTCTCCAAGTTCCAAAACTTCGATCTTAGCTTAAAAAACTTCAAAACAAAGTAAAAACTCATAAAAATCTTGAAGGATTTGAGGGAAAACATAAAATCAACCAAAGGAGGGCGAAATCTCACCTATGCCCGAAAATAGAGAGAGAAAACTCGCCCATTTTCGGACAAGGGGCCTTTTATAGGTGGCTGGCCAGACCACCTTCGGAGGCCAAAAGAGCTCCCGCAAGTCCACCATGTTCGACGGCCGAACCTGGATTTTTGCTCCTTAGTCTTTTCTTTCAAAACTCAATTTTATTTCTTCATTAAAACCATAAAACATATAAAACATTTTAGAAAACCTTTATTTTACCCTTCTAAAAGGCTCCGACATTCGAGAAATCCCAGATTCTAACGGAGATTCCGCCGGAAGGTAGGAATTCCAATGCCGGGGTCTAGCCAGGTATTACACATTGATTCTTGCTGAGATGAATACTATGAGACATGGGCAAGAATCCTCTTTTGGAATCTTGCATGCTGAACCTTTTTAGCACCTTGTCAATATAAGTACTTTGACTCAAACCGATTATCCTCTTGAATCTATCCCTATAGATCTTAATGCCAAGGATATATGCAGCCTCACCTAAGTCCTTCATTGAAAAAGAATTCCCTAACCAAGTCTTAACCTTTTGCAAGGTAGGGATATCATTTCCAATGAGTAATATGTCATCCACATATAGGACAAGAAACACAACCGCACTCCCACTAACCATCTTGTAAACACAAGGTTTATCTTCATTCTTGATGAATCCAAAGTCCCTGACTGTCTCATCAAAACAAAGATTCCAGCTCCGAGAGGCTTGCTTCAATCCATAAATGGATCTTTGAAGCTTGCAAATTTTTCCAGAATTCTCAGGGATTACAAAACCCTCAGGTTGTGTCATGTACACATCCTCGAGCAAGTTTCCATTAAGGAAAGTTGTTTTGACATCCATTTGCCATATCTCGTAATCATAGTACGCAACAATGGCAATGAGAATTCTAACTGACTTAAGCATTGCAACTGGCGAAAAGGTCTCATCATAGTCTATACCATGAGTTTGTTTGAAACCTTTTGCGACAAGCCTTGCTTTGTAGGTATGCAAATTTCCATCCATGTCAGTTTTCTTCTTGAAAACCCATTTGCAACCAATGGTCTTAACACCCTCAGGAGGATCAATTAATGACCAAACTCGATTGTCATACATGGATTGCATTTCAGATTTCATGGCGGAAAGCCATTTCTCAAAATCTGGACCTGACACAGCCTCTTAATAGGTAGTAGGCTCATCTTGATCAATGAGTAAAAGTTCACGACTGTCAGTCATGAGAAATCCATATCTCTCAGGCTGATGACGTGTCCTATCAGATCTGCGTGGGACTTATGTCACCCTTTCAGTTTCCACAACTGTTTGTGGTTCTGGAAGTGGTTCTATCGGCGATTCAATGCTCTCTTGTAGTACTTGAGTTTTCTCAAGTCGCACTGTACTCTCACTGAATCTCTAAGAGATAAATTCCTTTTCTAAAAAGGTACCATTTCGAGCAACAAACACTTTGTTCTCTGAGGGAATATAGAAATAGTATCATTTGGTTTCCTTAAGATACCCCACAAAATTGTGTTCATAACCAACTATTACAATCTCGCAGATACTTAAATATCTTACGTGATAGTTTATTTTGATAAGGAAACTGAAGAATCTTTTATCTGTAACAGTTACAGATAAACTATAGATCCTTTTAAATATTATTATCTTATAATAATAATTAATATTAATAATAATAACATTTTTATTATTATTAATTATACTAATGGGCTTTTAGTTCCTAAATATGACATAGCACATCAACAACGTTCTTTTATGTGTGACCCAATAGGCTTATATTAATTGACAATAGGTCCAGTCCCACTAGTCCCATAAATCATAAGCGGCCTCTAGCAAGACATTATGACTACCCAAATAATATGAGGATCGATAGTCCGATAAAGCCTAATAAATATAATATGTATTAATTCCTTTGTCACATGATATCTAGTTTGAACATAAGTCATGGTCAATGTCAAATTTATAATGTTCAAACTTGTAATTTCTCGATCTTTAAGTATACTGATAAAATCAAATGATATTGATCACACTATCAATTCATTTGAGCATGGCCATGCATTTCTCAGTCTCACTTATCGAGGGGCCCAGAAGATATCTCTCTCAAAGAAAGAGGCAAATTTTATCTTGATTGTTCAACATCCTCTACATAATTTCTATTATGCTCAACCATAACCTTTATGATTATTCGATTAAAGACAATATTTGGTTATGTCAAAACATAACAGTCCTTATGTTGGAAACTATGACAATCTCAAGTCAAAGGATTAAGACATAACTACTTTGAGATTCACTTATGACAATAACCCATGTAGTGATCTCAGTACGGGTCCATCCAATACTTTGTTCTCTAACAAGTATATATGATTATTGAATTATATCAACATATATATAATCATCTCATGATTATCAATCAATAATCATACTAGTTATATTTTATTATTATCAACATAATAATAAGTAACCAGGGATGTTAATCATCATTATGTAGCATGTAGACATATAATAATAATAAAACTTCTTTTATTAATAACCAAAATGACATATAAAAAGGTCCAAGATAATGGACTAGGGCAAATACACTAACAGTTAGGACTTTTAATAACATATACAAATGCTACCAGGTCTTCAAGAATCCATAGGTGAGTGCGAAGTTTCCAACAAATTATTTCAAGAGCAGTGTTTATCAAAATACAAATACAAAGGTAAGAGAGCTTAAACAATATCCAAAAGAAGTTTCATGTTTTATATTCCAAGTGTAGAACAACAAAAAATTATTATTGAGAGAGATGGATAGAAGTTATAAGGAAGAGTATTCATGTATAAAGGCATATGCAATAGAGATTGAAAGATCTAATCTAGGATCTGTTTGCAAGGTTGAGTTAAGTAAAGATGTCTTACTCCAAAGAAATAAGGTATTTGAAAGAACATTTATTTATTTCAATGCTTGTAAGCAAGGATAGCTAAGTGGCTGTAAGACTATAATTGGATTGGATGGCAGCTTCTTAAAGGGTTTACGTAGATGGCAGGTCTTATATACAGTATGAAATGATGAAAATAACCATATGTATGAAATAGCTTGGGTAGTGTATTTATCAGAAGATAAAGACAATTGGAGGTGGTTCTTGCTTTGCTTAGCAACAATGCTACATTTAGGAGATGGATCGACAGTCACACTTGCAAGTGATATGCAAAAAGTTAAAACAATTTTATTTGTAAATTAATATGTAAATTAATATGATATCTTTTAGCTTTATTTTGATACATCTAGTTATAAGTGTTTTTTTTATACAAGGGGTTGATTCCTTATGTTTAAGAAGTTTTGCCCTAAGGTGAGTGTAATACCCGGCTAGATTCTGGTATCGAAATCCCGATTTTTTCAGCGAAATCTCCGTTGGAATCTGGAGTTTTTGAAGATGCCAGAGTCTTCTAGAAGGGTAAAATGTGTTTCTAAAATGTTTTCACATGATTTTATGGTTTTAAATAGAAAAGAAATGAGTTTTGAAAAGAATAAGCCAAGGAGGAAGGACCCAGGTTCGGCCGCCGAACATGGGGCTGTTTCGGGAGTGCTTTAGGCCTCCGAAGGTTTTGAGGGGAGAAACCAGGTTCGGCCGCCGAACCTCAAGTTCGGCCGCCGAACATGGGATAGTTTAGGAGGCACGTTAGGCTGCCGAAGGTGGTGAAGTTGCGGAAGCAGCTTAGGCCGCCGAAGGTGGTTGACTGGCCACCTATAAAAGGCCCTCAGATCGAAAATGGACGAGTTTTCTCCCCATTCTCGAGCTAAGGTGAGTTCATGTCCTCCTTTAGTAGATTTCATGTTCTTTCTTCAATCCTTCACGTTTTTATGAGTTTCCTTTTGGGTTTTGAAGTTTTAAAGCTTAAATCAAGTTTTGGGAGCTTGGAGACCCAAGGAGTTTGTTTCCTCCCATCTCCAAGTTAGGGATCGCACCAAACCTCGATCTTCAAGAGGTAAGTGTAGATCATTGCTTTCCTTTAAGTTTAATAAAGTTTTAAGTAAGTTTAAGGAAGTTTTAATGCTTGAGTATGGGTAGATATGCATGTTAGGGTTTATGTGGGTTTTATGCCCAATGTTTGTTTATATGATGTTGTTGGGGGGTTTAAGTTAGTTTATGCCCCTATATGCATGTGGGAGTGTGTTTGCATGTTTGGGTGAGAGCATGTGAGGTTTTGGGTGGTTTGGAGGTTGGTTTTGCTTGTGTCAGATTCGGACCTGCTGTTCGGAGGGAACCAGGTTCGGCTGCCGAAGGTATGTTTGGCTGCCGAACCTGCATGGAAGGCAGCTTTGGCCGCCTAACGTGCCCCCGAAGGCCAGGACTTTCAGATCTGTGAGAGGCTTCGGCCGCCGAACCTGCTGCCGAAGGTGCCAGACTTTCGGCTCTGGAAGGACTTTCGGCCGCCGAAAGTGCCCCCGAACCTGCATGGCTTTCGGCTCTGGAAGGGACATTCGGCCGCCGAAGGTGCCGCTGAAAGTGCCCTGTCCAGCCCTTTCATGGTTATTTTCTATGCATGTTTTGAGGATGTTTGAGGGGGGTTTTTGGGGAGTTGTTTATGAGTTATTTAGAGTGTGTTTGGCACCTCATTCGAGTCCACCTGTGTAGGATCGGACCCAAGGGACCGAGGAGGTCAGTAGTGTTAGCTGTTGCGGAGTCAGTCCAGCATCTGCCAGAGGTGAGTAGAACTAACTCAAATGTTTTAAGCATGTTTCACGCATCATGAATACCATGTATATGTAATAGGTTGCTTGCATTAGATTTCACGAAGATGTTGCATTGCATAATTTGTTGTTAATGTGGATGGACCAAGGCGACCCCAATAGCCCTAACTATGATATGTTAATGAAGTCCTGAGGAGCCCCACCGAGGGCCGGGCATAATGAAGTCCCGAGAAGCCCCACCGAGGGCCGAGCATAATGAAGTTCTGAAGAGCCCGAAGGACCGGGCACCATGTATGTTACAGAAGTCTTGAGGAGCTCCTTTGAGGGCCGGGCACAGTCAGAGGGAGTTTTGGTGGTCATGTCCATTCGTGATGTGAATTGTTTGTGCTATGACGCATTCCATGATAGCATGATTTATTATTGTTTTCCATGTTCTGTTCACTGGGCTTTTTAGCTCACCCCTTTCCCCTAACCCCCAGGTTTGCAGGTCAGAGGTAGTCCAGGAAGACGTCAAGGGTAAAGATTTTGGATTTGTAATAGATTAGCATGTTAGTGTGGACATGTAATGTAAACTGATATAATATATTGTAAGATAATGTGATGTAATATAACGTAAAGTAGAGTTATGTTATGGATTAGTATTGTGCTTGGCCCTAAGTCTTGGTTAGTCCCTTTTTAGTACATGATGTATGTAATGTTTTAGTGTTGAGTTGTGTGTAAACCTAACTTGTGGCATGTGATGTTATGCTTATGGTTCTGATGCATGCACAGGTTAGGTTTTGGTTCATCAGATGTGATTCAGGCTTGATGTATGTAATGTTGACCCAGCTAGAGCATTTGATGAGGGTTCTAGCATGGGGTTCTTTTATGGTTACAGTTATGTAGCATACAGGTCAAGTCCGGTATATACATCAGATGTTTAAGATTTTATGTTAATGTTTTGATCATGTATGAGATTTGACCAGGTGATAGGAGGTATGTTAGGCTTGCTACGAGTCCCGGCGGCCTTAAGCCGATCTGGATCCTAGCGCCGGTAGAGGTTCGGTTTCCGGGTCGTTACAGTGAGTATAAATTCTATGCAAGGCATATTTATGCAAATTGGTGCAAAAAGTTGAGGGGTGGAGAGCTCAAGTAAAAGTCTTTATGAGGAAGAATTCAAGGAAAAAATTAAAAATTTTATTATACATGGAAAAGAATTTGCTGAAGATTTATTACACTATCTACCTCAAAGTTTGATTGGGGCTTATTACAGCAGCAGATGCAATTCAGACATGTTGGATAATAATGTTTCAAAATCTTTCAGTTCATGGATAAAAGAATCAAAAGATAAACCAATCATATCAATGCTAGATCAAATCAAAGTGCATGTTATAAATATAATTATTGAGAATAGAAAATGTGTCAATAAGTGGATCAATGAATGGAATCCAAACTGCATGAAGAAGTTTTAGACTAATATGAAGATATCTTCTCAGTTTGTACTTACCTTCAATAATAATGATGAGTTAGAGATAACTCACAAGGGGATAGTTACACTATATTTTTGGACAATAAATGTGCATTTGCAGAGCATGGGATTTGACAGGGATTCCATGACTTCATACAATATGTGCCCTGTATCATAAGAAAAAGGATCCAATTCAGCATATTGCTCATTGGTACCATAAAAGACATGTACTTAAACAGCTACAAGTTGACAATACAACTTGTTAGGGGCAAATAATTTTGGAGGGTTGATGAAATGAAGCTGTTGAATCACCTACATATAAGAGATAGCTAGGAAGGCCAAAAAAAAGAGAGAATCAAGAGCAAAGATGAGCCAAAGAAATTTTTTTTTTTTAAAAAAAAAGAAAATTAACCAAGAAGGGGACCAAGATGAGGTGCAGTATTTGCAAAACCTTTAGACATTATAGAAGCACTTATCCAACTAAACCAATAGGAAAGCAACAAAATGTAGTAGACTCATCACTTAACCAAGATCTTAATATTGAGCCAGCTTAAAAGATAAGTAAACTCCAACCAAGGAGGAGGATTTCAATATATTTCTTACACCTCATACATCTTCTACATTCATGATCTATATCTATTAATGTTTAGTGTCTTTTTCTTTACCATTATCACATATCTTAGGTACATAATGAAAAACAAGGTGCTTCTGATGCTTAAGCAACAAACAATTCCAACACTAATTAAAATCAAGTAAAACATTAAGATAATTCAAACACAAAGCATATCATTTTAAAATTTTCTACTTCTAATGCAATTATTCATTTACTTTCATCTTATTATGCTAATCTAAATAAATAAACAAGGAAAAAAGCTCTAGAGAATCTTGGGGAAACGTGCTTTAGGAGATCAAAAGGGCCTAATAGTTGTAGGGGATGTTATATTGATGAAAAAATAGTGAAATGATATACAAAATATAATACGATAGCTACTCATTTGAACTCATTTGGATTTACTTAGTTCAATGACTGTATAGACATTTATTTGGATGAATATGCAACAATCTCATAATAATTCCAAAACTTAGCATGAAGGAAGTAATGCTAGACAAAATATAGCTATAGGGCCAAATAGTGCTCCACATAGGTTCATAAATAAATTCAATGAGGAAAATGTTGGCAAATAGCCTACAAATTTGGGATTCATTCCACCTAGGCTTAAATGGAAGGGAAGGTCTTATGACTAGTAGATAACTTGATGAGCAAAGGGAGAAGCAAAAAGGAAAATTTGTCAAAAAGTATAAGGAAGTATTGAATTCCAAGTGAAGAATGCTAATACAATTTGTGTTTTTTTGTGTCCGAACATATGGTTGTGTTTGAAGTCTTTTTGAGAATATGGTTGTGTTTGAAGTCTTTTTGAGAATATGGTTGTGTTTCATAGATTTTGTAGTAAAATATAATTGTTAGCTTTGATAAATTTTGTGTCTGAACATATGGCCATAGATTATATATTTAATAATTTCAACAAATAGACTAACAAATTGAGAAATCACAACTTTTTACTCACTAAAAAATTTGCACACCCAAAAAATCTCCTCCTAGGATTCTTTTCCTTCTAAATGGTCCAAATCTATACGCATAATCGATAATGACATCTCACAGGTATTTCTCTATCAAATGTATTATAGACCCTCTTCTACTGGCCATCGTTGCTACTCAGATTGAACGAGTTGAGGAAGAAGAGAATGCCATTTTAATTTCCTGATCTCCTCTTGATTTGTTGCTTCTTTCCCAAACTTGTTCATAGCACTGGTAAGCAATTGGTTGGAAGATAACATGCATCTATTATGCCGCCAGTCACATGATCCTACAAATAGTTAGTTTATTTTAATTTATGTTATTTTAGTGCTAAATTGTCTTATTTAATAGTTTAAGGGTTTAATTGGACCCAACATTGTTTAAGGGCTTAACTAAACTTTTACTATTTATTTAAAGTTTAAATAGACCTTTCACCCTCATTTTATGGATATTAAATTTGTTATCTTAATGAAACTGGTTATTATAAATCAAAGGAATTTTTATATTCGCTAGATTAATGTTTGGGGCATTTAAAATTTTAAAACTATTGTTTTAACACCTAAATTTCAGGAGCAAAAGATGAAATTTATTTAGAATGCAATTAAATTTTATATAATTTTGTATAATAGAACTAAACCAAATATTATATAAATCAAAATTTATAAACTAATACATACAAATTTAATTTTAATCAAGATTGAAATCATTAAAAAGTTTGACTAAATTTTAGTAACCATGTTGAACATATTTGTTTATAACAACAAAATACATGAATTTTGATTTATAACAATAAGGTTCATAAATTTTAATAGTTGTAATACAAAATCATGAGTGACCTATAGTTAGGGGTGAGCATTCGCAACCGAACCGACCGAATAAACCGAAAACCAAAATTTTAGTGTTTATGAAAATCGAACCAAACCGATTTTGGTCAGAAACCGAATCGAACTGAATCGGTCTGATTCAATTCGATTCGGTTCGGTTTGATCGGTTTTGATTTTTAATAATTTTTTTATTTTTTACACTTTATTTTTAATATTTTAAAATTTAATTAAAATATTTTAATCTTAATATGATTTAATTTCTCTATATTATTGAAAAAATATATTATTATCACTAATCGGTTCGGTTCGGTTTTTTCGATTTTTTCTTATCAAAACCGAACCGAACCGAAATAACTGAAATTTCTGAAATTAAAAACAGAACCGAATCGAAATATATTAAAAACCGAACTAAATTTTCAAATCGATTTGGTTCGGTCGATTTTTTCGGTTTGAACCGAATACTGCTCACCTCTACCTATAGTTATCGGTTCTTATACTTTTTATGAGAAGTGAAAAATAATATAATTTCCTTTGAAGTTTTTTATTTAAAGAAATGTCATTTTTTCTGAGGTTGAATAAGAAAAATTATTATATATATTGGTTTTCCTTATTGGGACTACAACACAGACCTATTTTGTGCTGGTTCCCACTTACATGCAGGTTAAAAATCAAATTATTTCAATGGGTATTGCTCATTTGGAAGAGAAGAAGTATAGGAATTAGTTCATTAATCACCATTTGGTGAAATTTAGTGTCCAATTTTCTTTGAATCTTCAGTGCTGCCATAATTTAACTTAATAAAAAAAAAAGAAGATAATGAAAAGGAGAATGAAATGAAAAAAAAAATCATTATGTAATGAACGAAAGTCCGAGAAAGAAAAAAGAAAATAAAGAAACAACAGCTTTAAAGGAGAACGTGGAAGAATCGAGCAACTGCAACCTTTAGAAGGTATATTTGAGAGAAAATGAGAATTTAAAGAGTGAGGAAGTTTTTCAAAGAGAAAGATCTCTTCTAATATGGAGGACGCAGAAATTGTGAAATAGAAAAGTCGGTCACAATAGAATAATTTAAATCTTAAAATAATTGGTGATAATATGATAAAGTTTGAAAAATAATGGTATAATAAAAAAAATTAATATTTATAGTTTTTAATTTTAGATTTTCCGATTTCAAAATGTTTTTTATTAGTAATAACAAAACCAATAACACTAATAAACCGAACAAATTAACAATTATCTGTTTTTTTTTTTATTAAATAGAAAACGAAAAGCAGACGAAAATGTTGGTTTTTTTTGGCTAACCGTTAGGCCAATTTATCTTTAAAAAGGTTTGGGTCAAAAACAAAATTTACTCCGAATCTCAAGGGCAAACCAGTCCATATAGCTCTTAGAAACATGCCTTTCTCGAGCACTCAAAATTTTCTCTCAGAAATATGAGAAGCTTACTCTCGGCGTCTCGCTTCCTTTCCAAGTCAACAATTGCTTTTACTCATCATTCTTTGCTTTTGAATTCCCTTAGCTTCCCTCTCTGCTGTAAGTCCTCTCTGTCTTATCGAAGCTTCACGGTTATGGCTACTGCCTCTGAGGAGTTCGTTAAGGGAAATGTTTTTCCAAACGGCGTCGCTGTAATCACTCTTGATCGCCCCAAGGCTCTCAATGCCATGAATTTAGGTGATGATTGTGTTTATGTTTTGGTTTATTTTTGGAGTTTTATTCCAGTAAGAAATGGATGCTTTTAAGTCCAATTTTGAGGATATAGATAATTGGTTTGGGGTTTAGATGAGATTTTAGGAAATTTGATTCGTGACCTTTTAAGCTTGTTTTGGATTTTGATAGTTATGGTCCTTTGGTTTTATTTCGAATATGAACCTGTAATCTCCCGATTATGTAGATATGGATATAAAATACAAAAAGTTTCTCGATGAATGGGAATCGGATCCACGGGTGAAATGCGTTTTGGTTGAGGGCAGCTCGTCTCGTGCATTCTCCGCAGGTAATATATTGAGGGGATTTTTTTTTTGTTTCCTTATATTTTCGTTGATTCCAGAACTGCACTGAGCATTTGATATTTTACTGATTTACTCCATTAAATGTATGTGTTGTTTTTGTTTTTTTGGGTTATCTAGTGTTAGTAAAGGTTTGAGGGTAACCATTGGTGGCCTATGCAGGAATGGATATTAAAGGGGTTGTTGCTGAAATTCAAAAGGACAAAAATACGCCTCTTGTGCAGAAGGTGCTTTATGCACTTTTATGCTATTAGAATTCTTGGCTCAATGTCTTGCTAATTTTGGTTTTTTCTGTATTCTTTATTTCTGTGCTGTTGCAAGCTGTGTGCTTTCTGTATTGTTTGTTTCTTTGCTACTTAACTTTGCATCATTGCTTTTATTAGTGGGGTCTTGCAGTGCTTGTCTAATTGATTACCGAGGTCTTAGTTTATCTGCAGGTGGTGATGTGAAGACTATTGCAACCAAAAACCAACTTCCAGATGTGATTGAGGTCTTATTGCGTCTTCCTAGTTCTATCATCCTCCCCAAAACCTCATACATGATGTTGGATTAAGCGGACATTAGTTGCTGCCTTGTCATATTGCTTTTAGTGCTGATATTGTCATATAAGTTGCTGCAGCAGGAATCTTGGTTCTTGGTTAACTCACATAGTCAACCTTTGTATAACTGCTTGCTGTTGTGGTCAAAATTAGTGTCAACCTTTTTCTTTCTTTCTTTCTTTCTTTTGTTTCTTTTTCTTTAAAGAAACTTCAGGCAAATGGTTAAGGGTTCATATTTGAAGATTTCCACATTTTTTCTCCAAAATACCAAATACCAACGGTTATTTATGGGAAAGAAGGATAGTTGTGTCATATTGTCTAAACCGTTTTTAAGTTCTTGGATGATAATTTATTGTGATATCCTCAAATGATGATTAAGAAAGATTATTGATGTAGGATATTGTAGGTTTTTTTTTTAAATGAAATTTATAGCCCCACCTCTGTTTTGTATTCTGTGTGCTTGTTTTGCTCGTTTTATATATTGAGTTGTTTTCTAAAGATTGTGCATTGAAATTGTTTTGTTGCATGAACTTAATATGCCCCATGATGCATTTTCTGTAGGTATTCACAGCAGAATATTCACTAATATGCAAAATTTCTGACTACAAGAAACCATATGTATCCTTGATGGATGGCGTAACAATGGGTTTCGGAATTGGATTATCTGGTCATGGTTGCTACCGTATTGTAACAGAGGTACAATTCCTAGTTACATAGATGTCCTTTAATAGTTAAATATTTAAGAATCCTATCTTAATTTTGCTATGTGCACTTGGTGAGCTGACATGCAGAGAACTGTTCTTGCTATGCCGGAAAATGGAATTGGCTTGTTCCCAGATGTTGGGTTTTCATATATAGCTGCTCATAGTCCAGGGGAAGGATCAGTTGGTATGTTTATTAGTTCTGTTATTCTTTTTTTTTTCCCTTTTAATCTTCTTGTTTCTCATATATCAAGCTGCTTTATGATTTTGACAAGAACAAAACAAATTTTAGGCAAGTAAAATGGGTGAAAGTGTGCTAGTTTGCTTCAGGTGAAATCCTGAGGAAAAGTTCTCTCTTGTAAATGAACTTTGTTGGGTGTATCTTGACACCTTGAGTCAACGTGTGTGCTTGCTATTATATATATTGATCAAAGCTGAGCTTAGGAGTTCGCTACCTCACTTGATAAGAGGCTTAAAAAGTTGACACATAGCATATCCATTTCGCATCCTTATTTTCTATTTTCTATATTGCAAATTTCAACAACTACAATTTTATCTCATACAATGAAAAACTTAGATTCTTTTTGTTCACATCTATTAAGAATTTTAAAATTCTTCAGGTTTTTTTTCCCCTTTTTTTAAACTATGCTTTTCATATTTTATCTCTCTAAAATCCATCATTGTTAATTATATAGAAAAACAAACTTATGATTTAACTAAAATATTAAATAAAAATAAGAAACTTAAAGAAACAGTATCTATAGAAGAATTGCAAAGAGAAATCAGAATAATAAAAACTGAAGTAAAAGATTTAAAATATCAGCTTCAAAAAGATTCAAAAAGGATAAAATTTTTGGAAGAACAATTAATTTCTGAATCATGTTCTTCATCTGGAAAAGAAGAAGATGACCAGAATGAAATAAGTCAGTTAGATAGTAAAGAAGTAGACAGTAACTTATATATATATATATATATATATATATATAATAAATTCAAATATTTTGTTTTCTGTTTTTTGAAAAGCTGTGTATACACATACATATTCACTAAAAAATATTTGTAAATTTAAACATTTATTTTTTCTAAAACATTTCTTATGTGTTTAACATTCTAAAAATTTTAGTGATGATATGTTAATAATTATCACATGTCATATGTATTGTTTTTATCTGCTTTCTTATTCTTTTTCTATTTGTGTAAAAATAAATGTAAAATAATTTATTAATGAAAAATTTAATGGTATATGTTTTATATTTTTGTCAAATATAAAATCATATATATATATATATGTATTGTATATACATTTTCAGACTTGAAAAAATATATATAATTAATTGCAAATTCTATTATTAACAAATTTATAGTATAAATTGAAAATATAAAATGAAAAGTAAATGTGAAATTATATCATTCAAAGAAAAGAAAATAAGTAAATAATTTTAAAAATTAAGATCCATGTTAAAACTAGGGATTTTTTGTGAATTTACAACAATTAACATTTGGTTAATTAGTTAATTATGGGCTCTTTTTTTTTTTCCTAAAAACCAAGCCTGTGTCATTTGAGACCTACGACTAATGCATAGAAAAAATCAGTTGTTTTGTTAAGTGGATTTTACATGCTTCCCTCAAATTGAATTTCTAAATTGGACAAAATCATAACCAATTTTGAAAAGTGGGACTATTATGCCAGTTACTAATGAAAGAATTGGATTAAATCGTCAAAACAGGCAAATATTTGGCTTGGTAATGCTAATATGCCTTTTCTTTAATATCCTAGATTTACACATGAAAAGACAATACTTAATGTGCATTATTCTGATCAATTGGATGGTGCATAATCTAGTTCCTTTTTATGTTCTGAGGAGCTGAGATACTATTGACTGCCATAGCCATTTTGTGATTTAGTGTCAATGGTAGCCTTTGTTACCTTGGCTAATAAAATATGCAGTATGCTTTTTCTCTTTTCTTGATAGCTGGTTTTTCGGAAATTAGTTAATGGTATTCTTGTTCTTCTTTGTTGCCCTTTGCGTAGGTGCTTATCTTGGATTGACTGGCAAGAGGATCTCTACACCCTCTGATGCAATATTTGTAGGTCTTGGAACACACTATGTGCCATCTGGGAGATTAGTCTCACTGAAGGAGGCCATTTTGGCAACTACCTTGTAAAATTCATGTGCTTGCTTTAATTGATGAAATGATTATTTGCCAGCAATTGTAATATTACTGCTGTGCAACTGCGTTTGCTAGTAATAGCTCTTTAGTTGTTGCAAGTCATGGTAGATACTCACTAGTCACCAGAATAATTAGAGGAAAAAGAAAAGCCTTTTGAGTTGATGCTACTACATCAATTTAGTTACTCTAAAGTTAATTCCCTTTTTTTGGGAATTGTAGTTTTATGATTCTTGTTGGGTAAGCTTTGCTTGGTTGGGTGGATGGAAGGGTGGAAAGAAAATGTTATTTGAATTTATATTTCCTCCCTTCAATGTACCTTTCCTATGTCATTGACTAAATGCATTTCTTCCCCCTTTCCTTCCTAACAAGCACAGCATTTAAATTTTATTGCAGTTGGGTCCCAAACTGGCTAACCTCTGACTTGTTTCTTAGTTGATACAAGTATATATGATTTTTTAAGTATGTTTATCATATTTAGGATGGTTTCTGTTCTAGTTTCTGACCAGCAATTTGGATCAATATCGTTCATTTTTTTTCCTCGCATTTCATACGGATCTTCAAAGTTTGGATCAATATTGTGTTTTGAAACTTCAAAGTTCTCACTGTAGAAGTTGTATGTGCATGTTGAATGCAGTTCTGAGAATCCACATGATGACATCAAAGTACTTTTAGCTAAGTACAGCAATGAACCAGAGTCTGAGGCTGAGTTGAAGTTGCTTTTGCCTCGAATAATTTCAACGTTTGGGGCTGGTAAGTCAGTAAAGGAGATTATTGAAGAGCTGAAAAAGCATCAGCAGAGTGCTGATGGCAAAGGTAAGCTAAGTAATGCTGGTTTCATTTATATTTGAGTGACTTTTTACCAAATTTTCGCTTCTGTGTTTCTCTTGTGATAGGTCCTCCTTAATCTGCATAAACTTGTTTCAGTTTTTGTGTTCTTCACACTACCAGTTATCATAATTTCTTGTCACAGTGGTGCAGTGGGCTAATGATGCACTTCAAGGACTTGGAAAGGGTGCTCCTTTTTCTCTTTGCTTGACACAAAAGTATTTTTCCAAAGTCGCATCTGCCTATGGAAAACCCAACAATGAACTATCAACTGTGAGTTTGGAGTTCTGGTTTCATAGTAGTTGTTTTTGCATTCCTTATGGTTCATAAAGTGACATCTCTAGTCTGCTGGCAATTTGTTACCTCCAGCTAAATGGTGTGATGAAAACAGAGTATCGCATTGCCCTAAGATCATCTCTGCGAAATGATTTTGCTGAAGGGGTTAGGGCAGTCTTGGTGGACAAGGATCAGGTTATATTCTCTATATTCCCTTTCTTTTTATGGTACAATTGACTCAGCATAAGAGTTTTAAGATAATTAGATCTCAACAATTAAGGCTAAAATAAGGTTGATTGTGGTTTGGAATAAAGAAAGATAATTAGGGTTTACAGAAAACGTTTTGATAAAATTCTGAATATATATATGTATAAATAGATCTTGATGTCTACTTATTTATACCATTTAGGGTAAGTCCTATTCAAAAACCAAAAACTAGTTATAAGTGATACAGAAGAAAATTCTGAATATATATATATATATGTATAATTAATACAGAAGAAATTGTAAACTGAATGAAATCCAGAACTGAAAAGAAAGCTAAATAAGTCCAAAATTGAAAAGGACTTTGGGTGCTTCTCCATGGCTCCATCAATCATCTTGAGTGACTTGAACGAGTAAGTTTAGAGATACCCTTTTAAATGTTTTGATAAACTTGTTACAGCTCCTCTACAATGATCCAACTACTTTTAGTTGCTGGTTGGGTCAAGCATGTATTTAAGTCGATGCTGTTTACACGGGTAATAAAAATAGGCATAACGTAACTGGAATGACCAATTTCTCTGCGTTTATTATTATTATTATTATTATCATTTTTTGAAAAATTTGCAAAGTTCATGAATCTAATAGGTAAAAGATATAATTAAAACTAAAATGCACAGCTAAATAAATATGCAAAAAATAAAAAATAAAAAATCTAAATTGATCATTCATAGGCATCACTAGCATTAATCAAAGTTAAAACCAAAATAACTAGGTTGATAATAAAGAACTAACCTTATTACCATAAAATGGATGTTTAAGAGGTTCTTGATTATCTTGCCTCTGATTTTGTGATTTATGATCATATTCTTGTTGAGTATGTTGATATTGTGATGAATTACAGCTGAAGAAAGAACCCGTTAAGCTATAAAAGATCATGATTATTTATTATCTTAAAATTTTCCCTGCTCAAGCCTAAATTTATATTTAGCAAACATTATTGAAGTCTAAAACTTTCTTTGAGGTTATTTTTCAATCACTTGTGTAGTTTACTAAAAAATCGATTCCAAAAATAGATGGTGATTAGAAAATTGCCCCATGGATTCAGCAAACTAGTGCTTCATAGTTCGTACTACAAAATTCATCAAAAAACTTAGCATAGACCATGATATTCTTCACTGAATGAGCAAAAACACCTATTGCAAAGATAAATAATTCATTGTCTACAAAATATGGTTAAAGAAAATAAACCTTCATTTTGTATAGTTTTATTTGATGATTCTCAGCTTAAGAAATGAAGATAAAAAATTGAGAGTTTGCAGAGACAGGAAATAGCCTTAATTGAGATGAAGTCTTTCAATAAATGCAGACTGTATAGAAACTAGATAAAATATGGATGTGAAGTTGTCTTTTTACATTCTTTGAATGTGTTTGATATATAAATCAACTTCTAAGGAAGTAAGATTATCTCTAAGTTATAGAAGACGATAATGTCCATGGTACAATTTCAAGTGTAATAAATTGAAGGATAAATTAATAAATTCTATTAAACTTAACTAGGGAAGAGAAAACTTAATAAGTCCCACCTAGGCAAATTACTTATTCTACATCACAGGATGTTAATTTAATAGCGCAAACCAAATAAGAGAGGTTTTTTCACTTCCTGAAAAGTGATACTTAGTCTACTTATCCCCAATCAAATAAGACCTTAACACTTATTCAATAACATCAACCTTCCTTAACACTTATTCAATAACATCAACCTTCGCAACTGGAAGTTGTTGGACTTGAACTTCGATGATGGAAGCTATCAAATCTATCAAGTGAGAAACATTAAAGGTGGGTTATTTTGCAAATTAGGTGGTAACTCAATCAACTATTCATTTAAGCTAATTTTCTTCATCACCTTACGTGGTACCAACCTCCTAGATTTGAGCTTGCAATAAGCATCCTTTGGAATCTTTCTCTCTCAAGGGCGCAAATACTTGATCCCCTTCAAATTGCTGCAAATGACGACATTGATTTGCAACAAAGAGTAAGTCGCACGACTAGCTTTTAGATCATTCTGCGCTTCCTTTTGAAGTTTTTGAATGGGTCAACAAATAATTCCCACCCTAGCTTTTTTTGGTAAAGGCTTCAAGTCAAATACAAATGAGGTTTCAAGATGTAGCTTTTTGTGCTATAGAAGACTTGTCCCAGGCACGATGTAGGCTCAAGGCTCACTAGGCTCCAACCCCAGCACCTCTATAGGAGAAAAGTAGGCGACATTCACCAGGTCCTTGCTTGTGCGCCTAGGCAACGCCTTGCTCCAGGTTCAAGGCTTCAGCAAGGCTGCCTTCTTTATTTCCACCTTCAGCGAGTACTTATTTTAGCACTCGACCCACAATTTTTCGATCTTCCAGAATCCAATATTGACACATTACAACGTTTTCAAAATTAATATAGTTGGTGATAACTAGTCACAAAAATCTCATCAAACCATTTAGACACAAACTTCCCGTACCTTTTTCAATGCTCATGGTCCTTTTGATCCCTTTTCTTATATATTGTTTTCAATATTCTTTTTTATTTTAACTAATTTTTGGACTGCTGTTTTTCTATTTTATCTAAAATTGTCATTTTTCAAAGACCATCAACAATGTTATATGGGTTCTTTGTTTCAATATTTCTTTTTGCATTATCTTCTTTACTTTATTTTTTCAAAAAAAGACTAATAGACTATTTAGGTAATTTACTTAGGTCCTATGTTTCTAGTTTATCTAAAATTGCTTTCTCCCTCTCTCTTTTTCTTTTTCTTTTTCTTTTTTTTTTCCTGTCCCCCCCCCCCCCCCCTTTTTAGGACACTAGTAGGGCTATTTGGATTGTTTGTGAGTATAAAAAATCTAAGGTGTGTTTGAATGTCCAAAATTGTGTTTCTTTTATTTTTTTAACAATTCTAAAAGAAAGATATTAACAGTAAAGTAGTTATTTTATATTTTTTATATTTAATAATGTTTTTGTGGATTTGCAGTCTTTTAATAGGCTTAGTTAAATAGAAATGTATCTTCTATCTTATGTTACTTTAATTTTTATTTTTTGTGCCTCACCTCATTCAAGCGTGTGCCTAGTGCGCATTGAGCCTTTAGTAATCATGGACATCCTTAAATTGTGCCTTCTTGGGAGTTCAATTGATTGAATTATTGTAGGAAAATTCAATCGGGGGTATACTAAATCTCATGTCTTTGCAATCTTGCCAACAAGACATCTTAAGAAGTTACCTACTTTGGTACACACTTTCATTTGACCATCTATGGTGGATAGCAAGTGCTAGAAGATTTCAGTTCTTTCCCAAAATTTTCCTGTGATGTTCTCATAGTGCTGCATAAAAGTCACATCTTTATCGAAAATAATGGATGGTGGAACACCATGTAGTTGCAGCCTCATGTAAGAAAAACTCAAGCAATACAAGTTGCACAAGAGGTTTTACAACATGAAATAAAATGTGTCATTTTTGAAAAATAATCTATTAGAAATAGATTCTAATCCCTAATCCCATTGTCGTCTTTGGAAATGGAAACCCAAAACAAGATCCATACTCAAGTGCATCTTGTTCAAATAAAGGAGTATACAAGCTTGTATTTATGCACTGCCTTTGGCAAGTAAACAAGCTAGACGCCTTTTCACCAATTTCTCTACATCTCCTATGCATTTTTTGCCAGTGGTAACAATCAACCACCATGTCAAAGTCTTGTCCCTAATGAGATGTCGTCCCAAAACATTCCATGAAGTTCATTAACCTTAAATATTCTCTTCATTTATAATGTCCATTAACCTTAAATTAATGAACATTAATAAAAAAATGAACTTAATTAATTAGCACATAATCAAAAGCCTGCCTAATAGAGAAGGCCAAGTTTGTCTTCCAAGCCCGTCTAACTGTAGATGCATCCCACATCTTTAGCCCAATTTTACATCTAACACAAAAGGAGATGAATCTATGAAAATTTTCTCTATAATAGAATAATCATTTTGTTGAATTTGAGTCAGGCCTAACTCATTCCAAAAGCTAGCTCAAGGGGAGGAGTGCTTATGGCCTATATAAGGGGCACATTACCCTTTCCACAACCGATGTGGGATTTAACACACTTCTAATGCTCAGAATTTTATTGGTGCTTGACATATTTATAGGAGGTCCAATATCGGATGGAGGATCTGATACCATGTTAAATTTGGGTCAGGCCTAACTCACCTCAAAAGCTAGCTCAAGGGAGGAGTGCCTATGCCTTTTATCAGGGGCACATTACCCCTTTCCACAACCGATGTGGGATTCAACACATTTAATTGAATTTAGCTACAAGTCCCAACAATGCCAAACTAAATTCATTAATTTAATTAGTTAATTTAAATATTTAATCAATCAATTAAATTAATATTGCTTGTTGAGAGTAGTTCTATTGGGTATGACTTCCTAGGTCTATAACTTTTTGCAAATTAGAATAGAAACATACTTTCTATTATACTTAACATGAAATTCCCAATTCACCGCTTAATTCTCATAAATCATAGTTAACGCATGGTATAGCACTTCTGGTTACTCAATTAATAATGAATGAAGAATTCCATTTTCTTAGAACCTTGATCATACATGCCGTGCACTAAAAATTTCTTTATTATAAAGTCCTTATCTCAACTAGGGTCACTAGTGTCATTTAATGTCAAACCCTAAATGTCATCAATCATATCACTGCATCTTAATTCCAATTTTTTATAATGAAGACTTACCTCAGAAACACCTTGTTGATTAAGTCTATCTTTCTTGGTCAAGAATTTAATACATCAGGAACAATTAAGACAACATAGAATTTCATCCCTATTTACTTAGGGCAATGAATTCCTCTTGACTAATCACCTATTTTCATGAACAATTGACTTAGTCAAGGCATGATATATTGCATATATAATATAAATATATAAGCGGTATCAAATTCAAACCATGTGTATATGAGATAACCATGTCATCTTAAATTAAGGATTACATGTATTATTATGATGTAGAAGATAGAACATGGATAAGAGTAAACTTTTTATACCTATCATCTAATTACCACGTGTTTGACCTATTTATCACATAAAGGTTTACCGTATTCATTTAGACATCACATGTTATATGGCATGAGATTCATAATTCCACTTTCATTAGCATTTCATGATAATTCGTGGGGATAGAAATCAATGAGTATGACAGAAATCAATAAGGTATACTAAACTGTGAATTTTTAATTGCATTTAAACTAGTCAGTTTTGTCACTCGTGTTCACTACTCTTCGAGTATCGAATTACTATCAAGGAGCTGATGGACTATATATATATATTTCCATAAAATGGGAAAAAATTATAAATATCAACAAATAAGTACATGATATAGGGCCTACTTAAAATTGTATTAACTAATAAATCAAAACTATGTTGTTTTTGGTGGTATCGGGATTTAAAATGTAAATGTATCTCAATCTTATCTCCCTCTTCCCTTTTATTTCCTCTTTACATTCTGAACTTTAAAAAGATTAAGCTTGAGTTTATTAAACCCTAAGAGCCTATTCACTTGTAGAAAACTGGAATAATTTTCTAAGTAACAGAAAGAGTTTTTATGTTGATATGCATTAGTTCTCTAAGTGGAGAGATGGAAAACTAGTTTTCTAAAATTTACCTTAGATTTGCAAAATAACTTTCAATTCGCTTTTGTTGTGTTCCTTTGTAATAAAAGTTATATTTGCTAACTGTTCTCTAAATAGAAAAAGCAATGATAACAAAAATTATACTATAACGTTTTTACACTAAAATTAAATAATTATTTTGAAAAATATTTATTTATATTTATAAAATTAATTATATTATTATAAAATAAATGAATAATTTATGATAAAAAAAATTTAAAGGTAAAATAATTAAGTTTTTAGATATACTTTTCATGATTTATATTTTAATTATAAAAGTTGTGATTTTTTTTTTTTTATCATTTTGAATTAGAAAGACTTTTATATCATTTGAGTGTTGAATGCGTTTTCCATATTTCATTGTTTTGCATAGAAAATGAAAACTAGTTTTTTCTAGAGAATGGGAAAATGGAAATCAAAAAACTGTTTCTGACATGTAAACATACCCTAAGCTATTCTATTATTGTTACTTTTTTTGCTTCTGACCTCTCTTTCTCTTAGGGCTATACATGAGCCAAATTTACCTCTAAGCTACTTAATATCAATGTAATAGGTATATTTGAATCTTTAGCCTAAAGATTCGAATTTATTGTATTTGAATTTATAAGATAGGTATATATATACACATTTGAATTCAAAAATATAGTCATTAGTTAATACATATACCTAAAAATGATGTTAATGACTAAACTTGTCATAGAATATATTATATATTATACTGATAGAGAAGAGGGAGCCCAAGAAAGAAATGAGACAGCCCAATTAATAGTGAAAGATAAATCTAGACCTTTTAAGGCTTATTCCAGAATGCCTAAGGGGCAGGAGGGTAAGAGGAGAATATTCTATTCTGCTGATGAGGAAATTACTGCTGTGGGAATCATGGAGATTGAGGACTAGATTTCACTCCTTATTCAAGAAGAGGGGAATGGTAGGAGAGGCACTTTTTTTTGCTACTACAGAATATTTCTGTACGGGAGCTGATAGTAATTTCTTTTGTATTGTCCTTTCTTTTTTGTAATGCAGTATTTCTTTTGTGTGTTCTGTTTCTTCACAAGAAGATAGTAATACCAATCTCTAGATCTACTTCGTCTTGATTCTTTATTAATCTTCTCTTTTCTTATTTTGCGTGGGATTTGTGTTCCTTAATTCTACCAAATTGGTCCGACCTGTTGGATGCCAAAAACGAGGATGAAAGGAAGAATAGAATAGCTGGAGAAGGGACTCAATAAATTGGAGGAAGCGGTAGTGGCAATACGATTGGGTCAAGACCAACTGCGATCAGATCATGAACAGAGGTTCAACAAATTGGAGAGATTGATAGTGATGATGATTAAGGGGAAGGGAACAGTAGAAATGGGGAACTCTTCTACCCAGTCCCACCAATGTCACACCAGTGAATGTGTCAACCATCAAAAGTATCGGAAGACCTCTTTTGTTGGATGAGCCTACCCTCGTATCCAAGAAAATAGAGATGCCCAACTTTGATGGAAGTGATCCCGTAGGTTGGATAGCTCGTGCAAAACAGTTATTTGAGATTCAGAATATTTTCGAGGAACACAAAATATCTCTTGCTTTGGTCAGCATGGAAGGGGCCCCTTTACATTGGTTGGGGTGGTTAAGGCAGAGAAACCCGCAATTGATTTGGGATCAATTACGACGTGAGCTTATGCAAAGATATTCAGATGACATCTCTGAAAATCCTTACGAGCATTTGTCGCTTTGAAACAAACAAGTATTGTTGCCGAATATGTGGACGAGTTTGTGGCAAGAGCCTCTCTGGTTTTGGATGTTTTGGATACCTAAAGTTTGGGATTTTTTTTGAACGGGCTCAGAGAAGATATCCGGTTGAGAAACCACCGATTTGTACAAGATGATGAAGTTGGCAACAAAAATTGAGAGGCAGAAGTTGTAGTAGACCTAGGGAATGGAAGGTGCTAAAGCTAAAACTTTTTCTCATGGGTTGAATCTGTAAATGTCCAGGCCCATAAATCCACCTATGGAATGTCAGTCAACCAGAGGAAGGACGAACCACCCTCAAATCCACTCGAAAACTCTTCTCTACCCAAGCACAAAACTTATGTCCTACCCTCTATATCTGCGAAAGCTCAAAATTTCCAAAACCGAATTAGGGGTACGCGGCAGTACTCACTCCAAGAGTATCAAAATCTAAGAGCAAAAGAGCTATATTTATGCTCTAAACAGCCGTATTCTCCGCTGCATGAGTGTCCCAACAAGCCTTTTCCGGCCCTAATAGGAGGAGAAGATGAGTTTGTGAATGAGGAGGGGGAATTAGATGAGATGGAGGGAGTAGGAGGGTCAGAATTGAATGCGGTAATCGATGAAGCTCATTTTACCGTGATGGAACTATCTTTATATTCGGTGGGTGGCATCCAGGGACCTAAACAGATGAAATTCCATGGGATCATAGGGGCAGAATGTAGTGGTGTTAGTCGATAGTGGAGCCAGCCACAATTTTGTGTCCTCCAAACTGGTCCAGCAACTCCAATTGCCAGTATCCGAAACGCCAGCTTTCAGGGTCAAATTGGGAGATGGTTATCATATATCATCAATTGGCATGTGTAAGAATTTAAACTTACAATTATCTCAACTCTTGATAGAAATGGATTTTTATAGTTTTCCTTTGGGCAGCGTGGATGTAATTCTGGGTATGTCGTGGTTGGAGACTTTGGGTGATGTACAGGCAAACTGGAAAGAGATGACTATAAAATTTCAAGTGGGAAAACAACAAATTTGTTTGGAGGGGGATTCTTCTTTTAGCAGGGAGGTTGTTTCTATAAAATCACTCAGGAAGACTAAAGAAGTCATGTATTCAGCTTTATTGTGGCCGGTTGAAACTAGCGTTACGGTAAGGAGTGAAGATGAACAATTAAACCCTCTGCAAAAGCTTGCTTTGAGTCGGTCAATAGCTACCTCGAGTAAGGAAAGAAGACCACCGCATTCCGCTGCAGCCTGGCATAGCGCCAATCTCGGTTCGCCCATACAGATATGGCCATACTCAGAAGGATGAGATTGAGAAGTTAGTATCTAAAATGCCATCTGTTGGGGTAATAAGGCTAAGTATTAGTCCCATCGCAAGTCTGGTGCTCCTAGTCGAGAAAAAGGATGGGAGTTGGCAGTCGAATTGCACAGAGCATTTTATTTCTCAAAGCTGGATATAGAATTGGGATACCACCAGATTCGAGTGGCAACCTTGGATGTGCACAAAACAACATTTAGAACATATCCAGGCCATTACGAGTTTGTGGTTATGCCTTTTGGGTTGATGAATGCTCCAACAACGTTTCAAGCAGTAATGAATGTTGTGAATCCCACATCAGTTGTGGAAAGGGGTAATGTGCCTCTTATATTGGCCATAGGCACTCCTTTCCTTTGAGCTAGCTTTTGGGGTGAGTTAGGCCTGGCCTAAATTTAATATGGTATGTTGAATCCTACATCGGTGGTGGAAAGGAGTAATGTGCCCTTTATATGGACTATAGGCACTCCTCCCCTTGAGCTAGCTTTTGGGGTGAGTTAGGTCTGACCCAAATTTAACAAAATGATTTGTTTTGGCCATACGTTTGGAAGTTCTTATTGGTATTTTTTTATGACACTGGTATGCAATCGGGACTGGACTGATCACTTACAACATTTGAAGATAGTACTGGAATTACTCCACCACAATCAATTTAAAGTGAATCACAAGAAATGTTCCTTTGGGAGAATTTCAGTTGAATACTAAGGCCATTTCATTTCCAGAAAAGGAGTAGAAATGGATGCAGCTATCCTAAGATGGCCGACACCCAAGTCAGTTAAAGCAGTCAGGGGCTTCTTGGGCATAATAGGGGTATTATAGATGTTTCATTGAGAAATATGGCCAGATAGCCAGGCCTCTCATAGAGTTACTGAAGAAGGAAGCTTAGCTTAAGTTTCAGTGGACAGAGAGTGCACAAAAGGCTTTTGAAACATTGAAGCAAGCAATTATTTGATCACTAGTGCTGGTCATGCCTAATTTTTCTCAGTCTTTCGTGATAGAATGTGATGCATCAGAATGTGGAGTGGGGGCTATTTTAATGCAAAATTTCCAACCAGTGGCCTATTTCAGCAAGGCCATTTCAGATAAGTCTACCGCCCGTTTTGCTTATGAGAGGGAATTAATGGCTTTGGTTGTGGCAATACAATATTAGCGATCTTATTTGATCGAATGAAGTTTACAGTGAGGACGGATCAATGAAGTCTCAAAACATCTGATGTTACAGCAGGTGAGCACCCCTTCTCAGCAGTATTGGTTCTCAAAGTTGATGGATTATAATTTTGTCATTGGATATAAGTTTGGCATAACAAATAAAGAGGCAAATGCTCTTTCTCGGAAGGATGGGAATGCAGAAGTGTGGGCAATATCCCTTCCGACATGGGCTGATTGCAGCAGAAGTAATGGCAGATGAAACTTTAGGGAGGATTATACGAGAAATTAAGTAAGGAATTGCCGCACTTGATAATTACGCTCTCATACAACACAGGCTCTATTACAAGGGGGGATTGGCAATCCCAGCAAGTTCGAGCTGGATTCCAAAATTGATATCGGAATTTTACACTACTCCTCTAGGGGCCCATTCTGTTGCTTATCGTACCTATCGGCGGATAGCGTCTGATTTCCATCAGAAGGGAATGATGTCCACTGTCCAAATCTTTTGCAACCACTCCTTATTCCTTATGCCATTTAGGAAGATATATCAATTGATTTTATCACGGGATTACCATGTTCTAATGGTATGGACTGCATATTAGTAACTGTGGATTGTTTATTTAAATTCGCACATTTTATTCCCTTAAGGCATCCATTCACAACTAAACATGTGATTGAGGTTTTCACTAGAGAGGTGGTACGGTTACATGGGATTCCTCGAATGATAGTAAGTGATCAAGATCCAGTATTCCTCAGTAACTTCTGGACCGAGCTCTTTCGTCTGCAGGGTACTCAAATGAAATTTAGCGCGTCGTATCATCCACAAACCGACGAGCAAATAGAAGTCTTGAATCGATGCCTAGAATCGTATCTTCGTTGTTGTGCATCAGAACAACCCAAAGGGTGGATGAAGTGGCTAAGTTAGGCTAAATATTAGTACAATACTTGCTTTCAGGGATCAATTGGTAAAACGCCTTTTGAAGTGGTGTATGGTAGCAACCACCTATATTGCAAAATTTTTGCCAAAAGCGGTGTCTCAACAATTGTGACAACTCAAATTTAATCTTCACCGAGCACAACAGTTGATGACTAAATATGCCAATAGGAAGATAATGGATTTGGAATTTGCTAAATGAGATTACGTGTTTTTAAAGTTGAACATTCATCTGTTGCAAACTGGATTTGCCCAAAGTTGTCCGCGAGGTATTTTGGTCCTTTCCAAGTCACTAGCAGAGTTGGAGCAGTAGCCTGTAAACTAAAGTTACCGGTCTCTTCGAGAGGTCATCCTGTATTCCACATCTCTCAACTCAAGAAGGCCATTGAGAATCATCCAATTGTTACTGAGTTACGTGCACATCTGGATGACCAAGAGGAACCTATGATTGAACCCCAGAAAATATGCTAGCAATGCAAGGTTCATGGAGGTAATCAATTGGTATCCCAAATCCTGGTACAATGGAAGGGGAAGTCAGAAGAAGAGGCCTCTTGAATTGATCAGGCCAACTTCCAGAGACAATTTCCTTATTTTAGCCTTGAGGACAAGGCTAATCTTCAAACGAGAAGGCAATGATAGAGAAGAGGAGCCCAAAAAAGAAATGAGACGGCCCAATTAGTAGAGAAAGATAAATCTAGGCCTTTTAAGGTTTATTTCAGAATGCCTAAGAGGCGGGAGGGTAAGAGGAGAATATTCTATTCTGCTGATGAGGAAATTACTGCTGTGAGAATCATGGAGACTGGGGACATCTGTCAAGGAGATTTCACACCTTATTTAAGAAAAGGGGAATGGTAGGAGAGAGGCACTTTTTTTTTGCTACTACAGACAAAATTAGTTAAAAGCAGAATATTTCTGCTTGGGAGTTGATACTCACTTGGAAGCTGTGACAGCCATTTCTTTTACATTGTCATAATTTTTTATAATGCAGTATTTCTTCTGTGTTATCTTTCTGTACAGAAAGATAGTAATATCAACCTTTAGACCTACTTCATCTTGATTTCTTTATTAATATTCTTTTTTCTTATTTTGTGTGAGATTTGTGTTTCTTATTTTATCTTGATATCTTAATCTTTTGTGGGATTTGTCTCTGACCTCTCTTTCTTTTAGGGCTATACATGAGCCAAATTTACCTCTAAGCTACTTAATATCAATGTAATAGGTATATTTGAATCTTTAGCCTAAAGATTTAAATTTATCGTATTTGAATTTATAAGATAGGTTCTTTATATATGCATATATATATATACAAATATAGTCATTAGTTAATACATATACCTAAAAATGATGTTAATGACTAAACTCCACCCCCAAAATAAAATGCTTGTCATATTTTAATTTTATCAAACCCCACCCCCAAAATGTATATATATATAACATATTAATACATATATCTAAAAATGATGTTAATGACTAAACTTGTCATAGAATATGTTATATATATATATATTTTGGGGGTGGGGTTTGATAAAATTAAAATACGACAAGCATTTTGTTTCCCAATTTAAACATATAATACACGTAAGCACACATATACACTTAATTTTTAGATTTGAATTTACCACCACGGCTACTGTGTGTAGCTTTCTCCATCTCGCATTTAAGGGTAAGGTTTGAACTATGTAAATTTAACACTAACCTTCATCCTTATTATTACTCTCTCTAGATAATAATAAATTAATCATATATAGTACTAAATTAAATAAAGACTTCTAGTAACAAAGTACAAATATTTTAGTATTTTTAGTTAATATTGATTCTATATACTAACATATTTAAAGTAAATTTAAACTTCAAAATTTTATAGTATTGTAATAAATATTATAAAATTTCAATTAAATATTATTTCTTAAATAATCAATAAAAATTAATTTAAAAATTAAGGAAAGAATTGATGATGTGGGTCTCAATTCGCACATTGAGGGCCGTGGTTTCCCTTAAAAGGGCAGCCATCAGCCTTCTCCGATGTGATTCCGTGGTGTGCCCCAACATTTGGGGGCCATAATTTTCTTTTTCTTTTTTTTTTCTGAACCTTCATTTAAATTTTAAATTTGAATATAACTTATATTATTATTTATATTTTTTAATTGAAACTAATTTTAATTTTAAAGTTAATTTAAATAAGTAGAATAAATTATTAACTAGCTGATGCCGAGTTGTAGCTTGGCTTGTTATAGTAAGAATGAGATTAAAATGAGTCGAGTTTGAGCTTGGTAAATTTATAATAATTGAGCTGTTTGAGGTTGAGCATGTTAACCTATTCTGAGCTGAGCTTGAGCTATTCGAAGTTTGGCCTTGACTCGTTTACACCCTTAACATGCTGCTGTTGAACTCTTATGCACCATTGGAGTGTACTGCCCTTCAATTTAAGCATCACAAATTGCACCTTTCAGTTTTCTGTTATGTCCTGTTTGAATTAATTTCCAAATCAACTTAGGGCATGCGGTAAATGCTCTTCCAAACTGCCTCTTGCTGCTCGATCTGCATGTCCAACTTCATGAAAAGGGTCATGTCCTCAAGTTCGTCCTTAATCTCAAGATCTTGAATCTTAAGGGGGTCGTGGTCATCTTTTAAATTCTCCATTTGGGGTCCCTCAGGTTGCAGACCCTGTAAGGCCTGCGCTGCCTAGGTCAAGGCCCCAATAATTTCTGCATCTCAACCAACTCTGCTTGTTGGGCGTAGTTGCCTCTACCTCTGCCAGGTGTAGTTTCCTACCTACAAAGCAGAAGAGCTTAACAGTTGTCAAGACTTAGGGCTATAATAGAGTTGATTATAGTTGGCATAAAGAAAAGAAAAGAAAAGTAGGGTTTATAGAAAAAAAAAAAGAAAGGAAAAAAAAATACATCTTTATTTGTACCGTGTAGGATATGATTCAGAGACATAAAACTAATCCTAATTTAAAGTAGACTAACCCTGAATAGAAGGAATAGAAAACTAAATAAAAACAAAACTGATAGGACTTGAGATGCACCAGCACACCATTGTATTATTTGGAACTATTGTAGCTGAATCATTATGCTGCTTTCAATAGCTTGCTAATGTATGATCTCAAATGTCAAATTTTGCACACTTTACTACTGTGCTTAGGTTTGATTTTGCAAACTGTTTTTGTGCACTTGACTACAGTCCGGAGGTATTTCCATCCTGAGATAAATGCTGTAAATGTTAAATAAGTTCTGCATGTAGTTCCATACTATTAAATCTTATGAAAAATATATATATATATGAAATTTTTCAAAGATTGTGAACGAAGTGGGAGATAAATGGCTCCACTTATTATCCCCTTCATCCCTGTGCCTTCAGATGGTTCATAAAATCCTTTACAGTAGATGGTTAAAGTCTGCATTGATTGTCCTTAGTACAGCATGTAGTTAGATAATTTTGCATTGTGGTATTCATAGTCATGTCTCTGCAGAACCCAAGGTGGAATCCTCCAAGCTTGGAAGAAGTTGATGAAAATGAAGTGGATTCTCTCTTCAAACCACTGAGCCCAGATGTCGAGGAGTTGAAGGTGTGAGTTCAAGTGAAATTATCGTGTCTTGCTTCACTTAAATAACGCGAGAATTGGGTAGGAGATAAGAGATGGTTTTGCTGCCATTGCTATTGTAAACGAATCTTTTCATACTTTAGATCTGTAATAATGTGGCTAATCTTGTGGTTTGCTGCCAAAATCGCTGATTCTGATGTTGCAATCCAAACAGCCCGCCAACATGCCAAATAAAATTTTTTTTAAAAAAAAAATCATTTCTGGAAATTATAATTAGATCAAACATTTGATTTTCTATTGGTAACTGTATAGGTACAATCATCATTCAATAACTCAAGGACTTGCTGTTCTTGAGGAAGGTGATTATTTTGATAAAATCCACAGCTGTAGTTTCTAATTTAAATTTGTGTAACTAAACTAGGATGATCCGTCTACTAAAAATAGGGTGAGGTGAGGCTGTTTAGAGGAGTTTTTATATCATTAATTCTAATTCTAGACTAATTTTGGATTTCTTTTTCCATATGGATTAGGAGAATCAATTTTTTATTAGTGCAATTTGGCCTAAATGGATGGATTATATTGCTAAAATAGGTGTCAGACGCCCCAAACTGAGTTAGAAGTCATTTGTTTCATTTCCTTTAAACTCTTTTAGTTCATATTCAAGTTTTTTGGTAGGTTCTTATCTATTCCAAATTTAATTGTCCCATTATTTTGTTGATGCTCATTTTCATGTTTTTCAAACATAATTTTCATTTCGAATTTCCTGCTTTCAAACTGGTGTTGGTTTTTGTTACATTGTTATTCCTTTACCTTAATTAATAGATAATGTGAGGTGATATTCATTTGCTTTCTACCCAACGCATCTTTCCATTGTTTTGATCTAAAGCACATTAAAGAAACCCTGGGATCTGCATGAGCTCAATAGATACAATGTCAAGCGAGTATGTTAATTTAACTCTTAGTATTTAATTCTTCTTGAATATTGTATACACAAGTATCAACGTTTCTTTTAAAAAAAAAAAAAAAAAAAAAAAGAAGCATGATGATATTTAGGGTGAATTGATTTTTAATCTGAAATTTCTGTTAATGGGACTGTCATTTGTTTGGCAAAACACACATAAATGAGAAATAAGAAAATTTGGAGAAGATATAACTTGAATTTTTAGAAACTGGAAGAAGTTTCTAAGAATCTCACTAAAAATGACTAATACACTGGTTTGATTGGTTTCTTTCAATAATAGTAAACAACAAACAACAAGGAATTTAAGTCAGCAGCGAATTTATTTTCAGTAAAATTTGTTTAAAAATTTTTTATTAATACAAATATTAAAGATAAACTTTTTAAGTTAAGAGTCAAATTAGCTGGAAAAAATTCACATAGATAAAATTTATCCATTTAATTTTTCTTAGTTTGAATAGTTTAATCTATTACCTATATAAATATTATTTAATTTTATCTATATTTAATTATGAATTTTTTAAAAAAAAAATAATTCAACTCATAAATTATTCAATTTTTTTTTATATTTAATAGTTTATGAAAGTTTTAAATAATCTAACGATTTCTCATAATACTTTTTTTCTAAAACAAATTAAAATTTATTTTTTATAAATTTAAATAATCCAATATATAATTTCAATCGTATAAATAAAAATAACTATTACTGATAATTATTAAAAAGTGATAATAAAAAATAAACATAAATACCTTAGCTTATAAATATTTTTAAAAAGAAAAAAATATTAGTACACGTAAAATTGAAATATCAAAAATTAAATGTAAATTTTTTAGATTAAAATAAAATAAAGTAGTTTATTACCGTAACAATAATATTTATCATTGTGATTATATCTATGAGAGTATGACTATTAAATTTTTACGTTTTTACAAATTCACTGATTTGTTTTTATATTAAAATTATACGAGTATAAATATCTTTATATTTTATAAAATTAAGTTATTTAATAATTTATTAAAAAATTATTATTTAAATTTTGATAAAAAAATTAAATAGTATAGATATTTAAACTTATAGGTATTAAATAATATGTTATGATTAAAATTATATGGATTAAAAATATAAATATTTAATATAGGTTAATGGTATAATTTTTAAATAAAAATGAACTAATAACTTTTTTAAAAAAATTTAGGAATTTAATAATAATTTTTTTCTTATTTATTTAAAGTCGAAAGAAACTTATTTAAATATACCTAAATAATTTAAAAAAATTCAGAGGGCCACCAATGTCTTCTAATATAGTGCTTGAATTTATTTCATTCTTTTCTTTTTTATCTTTTCCATTTATATGAGGAAATAAAATTTAGTATTGTTGACTCTACAATTTATTCTTATTTTCTCTATTTTATTTTTTTTTATTTTTAGTTGGTTATTTTATGGAATTTTGATTTACCATGTTTAAGCAAGCACTTGGAAGTTTTTAATTCAAGGAACAAATAGTAGCAATTGGGCATATTGATTAGACTAACTTGATTTCAATTAAATTATCAATCATAATCAGGAGAAGAGATATTATTATTCTTGTCTTCTATGATATCGTATGTGAAGAGAGAGGATTGATGTCGTATGTGAAGAGTGAGGATTGCAGTTATTGAGTTACAGTCACAAAAGAGTTGCAGTATTAAGACTTTAAAATCTAAATTTCTCTCTAGTTTTCGTATCGTTTGCTTAATTAATAATTGATAAAAAAAATTAAGTACATTAAAAGCCAAAGAATCATAGATTTTATAACAATTATTATTATTAGTGGCAGATAAATAAAAAATTAGTAACGAAATTAATGATGAATCAGCAACGAAAATTGTAATTACAATAGAATATACGTGTATCATATTTAATATTTAAAGATAGGACATGATGAAATTTTATTGTTGTTGATTTTAGTGACTGATGTATAGCGTTGCAAAGTCTATCGCTATAGTTATTGATGAACGTAAATTTTCGTTGCAAATTTTAGCGATAAAGATATTAAAAATGGGTAAAATACAATCGTAAAACCATCACATAAACTTTTTGCGACCGAAAAATCTTCTTTAGGGTGAGAAAATTTTCATAGCAAAAGTCCTAATTACTTGTAGTGAAACTAACTTATCCTAACGCAATCAATGGAAGTCCACATGTGTGGCATGTGTGAGGCTGCTACTTATGCTATTCTCCTCAGTAGTTTTTATCATTCAATGTGTTGTTGTAAAAAAGCATTGATATTATAAAAAAATTTTAAATATTATAAAAATTTAAAATACATTCAATATAAACAAATAATTAATAAATATTTTTATAAAATTATAAATTACTAATAAATTTTTATATACAATATAGTTTAAATAATAAAATATTAACAGTTAAAGTTAATAAAATAATTAATTAATAAATTTTTAAAAATATTAAAAATATTTTAATATATTTTTTAAAATTAATAAATTAATTAATAAATTTTTATATTAGGAAGATTAAATAATAATTTTTTTAAAAAAATATAAAAACAAATATCAAATCGGCAAATGATGAACGCTGGTGAAGTTAGGTACGTACTGCCTGTCTCTCTCTAGAGCTCATTGAAACAGAAATCTGATTCCTCTACGGCGGATGCTTCTTTTCTGTCTTAACTGTTTATTTAAATTTAAATATAGTCAATAATTTTTTTTTTCCTTACTATATTACGTGTTAAGTTTCTAGTAGTCTACTTGTTGGAGCGTGAAGGGTATGACGGAGACTTTTTGAACATTGTTGGTGTTTTGTTTTCAGCTGATGCTAGCCAATCGTTCTCTCACATTTGGAGAATATTGCTGGACAAGTATTAAGACTTGAAACATTGAAGATCACGTTGATGCATGCATCTTACTTGTCATCCACTACGAATTAATCCCTCCATTTGATTCTGGTGGCTGTGATGCATAACCTTTCATATGCTTTATAAGCATAATTATAAATCTATTTCATTAATATAACTATTTTAAATACAACACTCACAAATGTAATCAGTTGATAATGATATTCGTATAAATTTAAGAAATTTTAAATTTTATCTTTTAATTTTTAATTAAAAAAATAAATTTAAATACGATTTATAAGTGATTATTTTTTTAATATTATATTAATATTTATATAATTTTATATTTTTATTAAAATGTACTTTCATATTTTATCTTAATTTTGGAAATAATTGGGTTGATATATCAATATCATCTCATATATGTGTATTAATTGTATGTTTCCCAGTGTCCTAAATTGGGGAATAGTTTGGTTTTAAATAACAGACTAATACATATATTATTGTGCACTATTTTCAACGGCTTAATAGTTTATTTAATTTTGCACTGTAATTGGGTTATATGGGGACTAGGGATTGGAGAATAGAACCTGAGACCTCTCAGATTTATTCAAATGCACTTTACCACCGAACTAAGGTTGTGAGTGCGTACTAAAGTTAAATGTTAATTTTTTAGTTTAAATTATAATGATATAGTGTTTGTGAATATAATTGAAGTTAGGATGTTGATCTTGATATTTAATTGTCGAAAATGACATTGAGTATGTTTTAATCACTGCATTTCTTATCAGTTGTCCAAAATTGCAAAAACATCGTACAATTTACATTACTAATTTCTTGGTAAATGGAAATCAAATGTGGTATAATAGTGAGGTTTTTTTAATTGGGATTTATGCTTAATTGCTTACTTTATATTATTATTGTTAAGCTTATGTTCAATTGATTAAATTAAATTCAATAATATAATTGTTTGTCGATAGATAAATTATAAAGTCACAAAATGATCAACTGCTCCTAAACAGTATTAATGATACCAATTAAACTAGTACCGACACTTTAACAGAAACAATCACATCATCAAATGCAAAAAGAAAACCAGTAAGACCAAGGTCTCTAGTTTGGGATAACTTCACAAAATTAGTCAATGATAAAGGTGAATTAAAAGGCAAGTGTAATTATTATATTAAGAAATTTTATTGTGATCCAAAGAGAAATTGAATCATTGCACTTTGGAATCACATGAATTCATACAAAAAGCACTCACATTCCATTGAGACTAGGCAAGCACAATTATCATTGCAAAAAAATGCAAGTGATGATAATGTGGATGATTTAATTAGGCACTCTAACTGCTTGGAAGTATGATGAAAATACAATTAGGGAGGCCCTTGTCCATATGATAATCATTGATGAATTGCCTTTTAGATTTGCAGAATAAGTTAAAATATTCATGAGAACAATTTGTCCAAGGTTTAGGATTCCCTCTCGTTGGACAATTTCACGTGATTGTTATCATTTATTTATTGAGGAGAGATCAAAATTGAAGTCTTTTTTTAAGAAAAATTATCAAATAGTGAGTCTTACTACAGGTACATGGATATCATTGCAACACATTAATAAAATGTGCATAACTGCTCACTTTATTCATAATGATTGGAAGTTGTATAAGAGAATTATTAATTTTTATCCTATTTTAAGTCATAAAAGTGAAGCAATAGGTAGGGCAATTCAAACTTGCTTGATAGGGTGGAGGTTAGATAAAGTGTTCACTATTAAAATTGATAATGCTAGTTCTAATGATATAGCTATATCTTATTTGAAAAAGAAGATTGCTAATTGAGGTGTTAGTATTGCTAACTCTACTTACTTGCACATGAAAGGTATGGCACATCATCAATTTAATTATCCAGGATGGCTTGAAAGATATGAATAATTCAATGATGAAAGTAAAGGATGCAATAAGATATATTATGAGTTCTCCAACTAGGTTGAAGAGGTTTAAGGAGTGTGTGCTTTATGAAAAAATTGAAAGCAAATCTTCATTATGTTTAAATGTGCCAACTAGATGGAATTCAATTTACTTGATGTTGAATACAGCTCAAAAATATGAAAGGGCATTTGAGAGGTACGAGTCACAAGATTCCATGCTTAAGATTAATAAGGGAGAGAATGACATACCTGACTATTATGATTGGACAAAAGTTAGGAAGATGGTAGATATGTTGGCTCATTTTTATAAGCGCACTTTACGTATCTTAAGCTCTAGGTATGTCACATCAAATCTATTCTTTAGTAAAGTCAGTGACTTGGCCTTTATATTAAATCAATGGATTAATAGCAATGATCTTAGAAAAAATGAGGGTTAAATTTGATAAGTATTGGAGATATGTGGATAAAATGAATAAAGTTATCTATTTTGCTGTTGTCCTTGACCCTTGTGACAAATTTGAGTTTATAGAGTATTCTTTCTCCCAAATGTATGGTAAAGAGAAGGGTGTAGAGTTGTTCAACAAGGTCAAAAATTATTTGGTTGACTTGTTTAATGAATACAAGAAAATATATCAACCTAATATTGAGCAATTCAATGATAGCAGTTTACAACAATCAAGTGGGAGTTGCACTACTACTAATTTAATAAACTCTAAGCCTAAATTCTTTTTGAAGTATCATTACAAGAAGTAGAAGTTGGAGGAATCTAGTAGGTTTGATTCAAAAACTGAGTTAGAAGTGTATCTAAGTGAGGCAATTCAAGAGGACAAGGAGGATTTTGATATCCTAAAATGGTGGAAAATAAATTTCAAAAGGTTTGCTATTCTAAGAAAAGTAGCTAGAAATATATTAGAAATTTTTGTTTCCACAGTTGCTTTAGAGTATGCATTCAGTACTGATGGAAGAGTACTAAATTCTTTTAGAAGTTTTTTGACTCCTAAATTGTTGAGGCTTGATATGTATGCAAGATTAAATTCGTCTATCAAATATTCAAGTAAATGTTGAAGAAGATTTAGAAGAACTTAAAAAGTTTGAAGAGTGTATATTATATAAATTTTTATGTTTGTTTTTAATTTTAATATTTTCTTATATATATATATATATATATTGATTTTTTTATCTTATTATTATTTGCAGGATTACAATATATTGAAATCATCTATGGTTTAGGTGGATCATGTTCTTCTATTCCTATCTCATAGATGTGAGATTATCTATTGAGAATTTAAATTTATTTGATGATAAAGAATCAAAGTAATTTTTATATATTTCTTTTGTATAGGTTTTAATCTTTTAAATATGCTCCAAAATTTTATAGGATCAAATATATTGTTGAAATCTGTTATAAATTTAATATGTTGTTGAAAGTGTTGTGGATTTGCTGTTATGGATTTAATATGCTGTGGTGGATTTATTATGTGGAGTTGTAGTTTTTATATATACTTTTAAATTTTAGATAAACTTATATAGATATTTTAAGTATTATAATTATATATTTAGATAATATTTATTAATAAATTTGCATGGAATGCTTATTATTTTATTAAAATTGAAAATTAAAATATTTTATAAATTTCAATTTTTTTCAAATTAAATTAAATTAAATCAAATTTTATCGATAGTCTTCTATTTTCAATATAATTTGGTATATAATAAAATTTATTTAATTTAATTTAAAATCATTACTCTTCTATTTTCAATTTAATTTGAAGTATAATAAAATTTATTCAATTTAATTTAAAATCGAAAAAATTACACCAATTTAGTTATTGTGTTATTAACTAATTAAAAATTTTAATATATATATGTAATGACCGTTAGTTAACTGTACTTGTCATCGTTTTCTGTTAATAATGATAACCATCCATTATTATGATTGTTATTATTATTATTATAACTTTCAAAGGATAACAACCTTTCCTCCTTTTTTTTTAGTGGGAAGTTTTAATTCATTAGTTATTCACTTTTTCTCCCAAATGTTCATCTAAAATATCCTTTTTACGCAATTTTTTTTTCCCTGATGGTTAGCGTTTTATATATATAAATATATATTAATTTGTTTTTGGCACGCGTCATTGCACGTAAATATATTTTTATTTATTTATTATTTAAATAGAAAAGTTTTAATTTTTAAATAATATTTTATTTAGTATAAAATAAAATAAGATATAAAATTATTCAAACTATACATACATATTATTTTATTATTTTTAATAAGCATATATTCGAATGGTATAAAATTATAGTATAAAATTTTTTGAAATATAGTAATTTTATTCTTTTATAATAGTATATTGTGTTAATATCTAACTTAAACTTTTCATACACGTTAATATATTTAGTCTCAAATAATTTCACTATACTATTAGTGATGGCTTCAAAAAGATATTTAAATTTTCTTTACTACACAATAATAAACATTACTTTTAATATATTTGTTTCTCAAAAATAAAATAATATCAATAATTTTTTAAAAAATAAATTATATTTTTATACTAAATAATGTTGTTGAAAAACAAATTGATGATGTGGCTGAAATGGAGCTGTGCTGTGATTGGTCAATCCTGCAAGAAAGAGAGAGTAAGGTAGTCGGCACCTACAGCAGTCATTTCAACGCTCAAATAAGTAAGATAAAGAAAGGCGAGAGTATTGTAATGCTTAAAACTCAAGAATGGTTGTGTGAGAAAATAGCGTATATTTGTCTCTGTAATCACTCGCTTTTATACTATAAGAGGGGATTAATTATAGCATTTCTTGATAATCTGACAATGATGTGGTTGGCTAATTGATGATAGATCTTATCGACTAATTGACGAGGGATCTTATCGGCTAATCGGTCGGAGATCCCACGATTACAGGCGTAACAAGGATCTGCTAGAGTATCTCTAATGGTAACTTAATGTGAAGACTCGACTTGCTCTGAAATGGGTGATTCTTGATGAAGAGCCAAGCACCTCAGTCGTCTAAGCCTTCCATTCTTCGGGTGGAACTGCACATCTGATTCTCAGACTTTTGCTATGTGGCTCTGACTTATGGTGGCAGCTCATGGCATATTTTGGGCGATTCTTGTGTAATATCAGAGTTCCCCCACTGGTTTTCAATTCTTCATATTCAAAGGAGACAATTATCTTCATGATTTGGGATACGTGGCTTGTTTTAAGTTGGCCTTCCATTCTTGCATCGCTAAAGTACATTTACTTTGCACGGCTTAGTGCCCATTTTAACATATATAAAGTAATTTAGAGATTTTTTTTGCAAAACAGGATTAATACCTAGGCCTGTGGCCTGATAGACTCCCAGCTTGAGGAAATTTTACAATAAGGGACTTTCACCCGATTAATCGTCTTGATACTTGGTCATAAGACTCGCTTTATTGACATTAATCTTTGGTTGACACCTTCATCTTTGGGGGATTGATATACCCGCCTCGTGGCTGTTTGGACTGAATGACTTAATTAATGGGACCAATACCCTGATTATGGTCTACCGAAAACCACCTTGTAGCCTAGTTTAGTGGGACCAAAGTCTGAATGGTCTGGCAAAATCTACCTTGTGGCCTTATTTAGTGGGACCAATATCCAGATGGTCTGGCGAAACCCGCCTTGTGACCTGGCTTGGCGAAACCCGCCTTATGACCTGGCCTAGTGGAACCCGCCTTGTGGCCTTGTTTATTAGGATTAACGTTTATATTATGGTCTGACGGAATCTGCCTTGTGACCTGGCCTAGCGGAACTTGCCTTGTGGCTTTTTTCTTGTCTTCTTAATCTTTTTGAGGAAGGAAATCCCATCGTTCCTTATCACTAAAAATCACAATATTAAAAATACCTCGTTAACTTGTAATTGATAAAACTTTCTCAGATTACAAATATTCCAGGAATGCGGAATGGCTCAGCTATCTAGCTTGGCTAGCTTATATGACCCCAAGCGAATAACCTTCGAGACCCTAAATGGTTCTTTTCAGTTCTCACCTAAGTTACCAGACTTGGCACTGCCATATTTTACATTTGTCCTTTTGAGGACTAAATCCCCCACATTAAAAGCTTACAGTTTGACCTTGCTGTTGAATATTCTGGACATTTTATTTTTTGTAAACTGCCATTCTGGTTGTGGTCTTTTTTCATAGGAATTCGACTTAGTCTATATTGAACTGCATTTCTTTGAGGTTCCCTGAAATCTCAGGGTGTTGTGTCCTGAAGTGGCTTATTTGGATTTCCACAGGGATGACTGCCCCGGTCCCATATACCAGATAAAAGAATATTTCTCCTGTAATTGTCCTTAGGGTAGTCCTATATGCCCATAGTATGTGAGGTAATTCCTTTGGCCAGTTGCCCTTGGCTTGATCAAGCCTTTTCTTTAGCCTATGTAGGATGGTTCTGTTTGTTATCTCGGTCATCCCATTGGTTTAGGTATGATAGGTTGAGCTAAACCTCAAGTCAAATTTTCATTTCTTGTAGAAGTCTTTATACTTGGAGCTTGCAAACTGAGTTCCATTATCGGTGATTACCATCTTTGCTATTCTGAATTGAGTGAATATGTTTTTGCTGACGAAAGCAATCGCTTGTTGGGTGGTGATGGCCTGCACTGCCTCAGTCTCGGCCCACTTGCTGAAATGATCTACTGCCACGATTATGAACTTCCTTGACCCGGATGCCTGGGATAATAGGTCAAGGAGGTCTATCCCCCACTGAAAGAAAGGTCAGGGGCTTCCAATAGCCGCTTGCATTTCTCCCAAGGTCCTTGAGATGTTTGCATGTACTTGGCATCTTCGACACTTCTGAACAAGTTGCTTCACATCTTGCATTATCATTGGCCAGTAGTGCCCTTATCTGAATGCTTTCCGAGCGATTGTCTGAGCTCCTTCATGGCTCCCGCAATCACCTTCATGGATGTTTTTTAGGATTTTTTGGCCTTCCTCCTCTGTAACACATCGCAACCATAGTTGTGTGGAGGACCTCCTGTACAACCAACCATCAATTAGTGCATATTTAGAAGACTTCTTTATTATCTGTTTGGCTGATAACTCATCAGCTGGAAGGTCATCTTATGTCAAAAATTTATATACGGGTTTCATCCATGATCCCCCTCCTCTATGGGGAAAGACTCTTCCATTTTCATTGCTGGAGTATGCAATTCCTCGAACTGAAATGGTTGAGTCAAGTGATGCTCACCCACCAATGCCATCTTGGATAGAAGATCCGCCTCTTCATTGTTGCCTCTAACTACCTGGAAAAGTTCACAGCGGCCTTGCCCGTCTTTGTTCCTCTCCATTAGGGACCAAACTTTTTCCTCGTATTTGATGAGATTCAGCTCTCAGAATTTGAATTGTCCCTGGTATTGATTAACAACTGATTGTGAGTCACTAAAAATAATGAATTTTTGTATACCTAATTCCTTAATGATTCTCAATCCCATTATTACAGTCTCATACTTAGCTACATTGTTGGTAATATTGAAGGCGAGCTTTGTTGCATACCGAAGCTTTATATTGGTTTGAGACTGTAACAAGATCCTGAATCCAGAACCCCCGACCCCACAAGCTCCATCCGCCCAAACCTTCCAATCCTTTATGGTTGATTCAGGGGATTCCGAAGGTTCTAACGGTAGAGTCATTTTTGCGACAAAATTGGCTAGTACCTAGGCTTTCTTGAAACATACTTGATATCATAGATTGATAATATCACTGCCTAGGTAGACAACCACCTTAACAACTCTAGCCTGTGTAGAACCTTTCATAGAGGATAATCGGTTCTAACTACTATGGTATGTGACTCGAACTATGGTAGTAACTCTGTGGCTGACATGAGGACTGCAAACACCAACTTTTTGAGAAAAGGATAATTCAGCTTTGCCTCTTTCAAAACTTGGCTAGCATAATATACTGGACTTTGTTACCCATTATTTTTGCGAACGAGCATCGAGCAAACTGTTTCCTGTGTCACAACCAAATATAGAAACAAAACTTCACCTTTAATAGGCAAGCTTAGCATCATAAGAGATGATAAAAAGGTTTTCAAACTTCAAAAGTCTCTGCACACTCTTCCCCCTATTCAAACTTACCTTTGCCTTTCAAGGCCTTGAAGAACAGGAGGCACCATTTGGCTGAGCATGATATGAATCCACCCAGAGCAGTGACTCGCCCATTTAACTTCTGTACTTCATTGATGGTTTTGGGTACTTTCATATTTTGGATAGCGTTGATCTTCTCAGGATTCACCTCTATGCCTCTTTTTGAGATGATATACCCTAGAAACTTTCCCGCCTTTATCTTGAAGGTATACTTTTCAGGGTTCAGCCTCATACCCGCTTTGTCCAGGACGTCAAAGACTTTCCAAATATGTTTTGGGTGGTCTTCCAATGATTGGATTTTTACCACCATATCGTCCATATACACTTTGACGGTTGATCCCACCATGTCTTTAAAAATTCATGACATTAACCTTTGGTATGTCACCTTCGCATTTTTTAAACCAAAAGGCATTACCTTGTAGCAGTAAGCTCCTTCATCTGTTATGAATGTAGTCTTATCTGCATCCTTAATGTCCATCAAGATTTGGTATGGTCTCAAGGAAGGAAACTACTGTATGACTCGAGATTGAGTCTACTAATCTATCGATGGACGGTAACGAGTAATGATCTTTTGGATATGTTTTATTCAGGTCAGTAAAATCCATACATATCCTCCACTTTTTGTTAGCTTTTTTAACCAGGACCGCATTGGTCAACCATGTGAGATACTGGACTTTCTTTATTAATCATACACTCAAAAGCTTATCAACCTCTTCTTTGATCACCTACTGCCTTTCTGGTACAAACTTTCTTTTCTTTTGTTGGACTGGTTTGACGGTCTTGTTAATAGATAACTTATGGGTGATGAGAGTCAGGTCCACACCTATTAAATCTTTTGGAGACCAAGTAAAAATGGTTACTAGATGCTTTAACAACTCTATTAGACGAGTCTTTGTTTCACTAACTAATGCAGTGCCGAATTGTACCTTTTGCTCCTTGCCTATCTGGACCTCCCCTACCAAATCTGCCAGTTCTGGTTTTACATGAGATTCCAGCTTCTCTAGTAAGTCTATAGGTATGGTGGCTTTTTCGAGAATTTTTGTTGGGTGTTCGTAAACTTCTTTGGCCAACATCGGATTGCCCCTGTAACGACCCGAAAATCGGACCGCTACCGGCGCTAGGATCCAGGTCGGCTTAAGGCCGCCGGAACCCGTAGTAAGCCTGACATATAACCTGTAAACCTGTTTAATCCCATACATGATCAACATATACATAAAAATTTGAACTTTTCTTTTCTTTTACCAAGCTCAACCTGTGCATGCACATAAGTGTTGGGAAATCCGGAGATTAATTGCAATCTAATTGCGCAGCGGAAAAATAAAATTTTGGATTTCCTTTCCAGAATCCGAGTGCTTCGTTTAATTAATAAGATGGATACGAGACTAACCTGTTAATCTCGTAAGAAAGATACACTGGCGGACTGATGGTGCTGCCTTTTCAAACGAACACCCTCTATGGTATCCACACGAACGTCTTCTATCCTTCTAGAGTGCTAGCTCTTTCAAAATGGATAGATCATGTGCTCCACAATCTGCAATCTTTTAGACTGAGTTTTCTCAAAACTTAACAACCACATACTCAATCTGTAGAAGGAGTATTTATATGTCTCAGTCTTTTATTTTCACACAACTCCTTTTCCTAAAAGGAGTTGTATTTTTCCCACAATTCTTTTCCTAAAAGAATTGTACAACTCTTTTCCTAAAAGAGTTATGTTCAGAACCCACTATCACAATCTCACAGATACTCAAATATCTTTATGTGATAGAGTCCTTTATCTGTAACAGTTACAGATAGACTGCAGATCTTTTAAAAATTATTATCTCATAATAATAAATAATTAATATTAATAATAATAACATATTATTATTATTAATTATACTAATGGACTTTTAGCCCATTAATATAGCACATCAACAACGTTCTTGTGTGTGACCCAATAGGCTCATATTAATTGGCAATAGGCCCAGTCCAACAAGGCCTATAAATCATAAGTGGCCTCTAGCAAGACATTATGACTACCCAACTAATATGAGGATCAATAGTCCGATAAAGCCTATTAAATAGAACATGTATTAATCCCTTTGTCTCACGATATCTAGTTTGAACATAAGTCATGGTCAATGTCAAACTTATAATGTTCAAACTTATGATTTCTCGATCTCTAAGTAGACTGATAAATTCAAATGATATTGATCACACTATCAATTCATTTGAGCACGGCCATGCATTTCTCAGTCTCACTCATCGAGGGGCCCAGAAGATATCTCTCTCATAGAGAGGGACAAATCCTATCTTGATTGTTCATTTTCCTCTACATAATTTCTATTATGTTCAATCATAACCTTTATGATTGTCCGATTAAAGACAACGTTTGATTATGTCAAAACATAATAGTCCTTATGTTGGAAACTATGACAATCTCAAGTCAAAGGATTAAGACATAACTACTTTGAGATTCACTTATGACAATGACCCATGTAGTGATCTCAATGCGGGTCCATCCAATACTTTGTTCTCCAACAAGTATTTATGATTATTGAATTATATCAACATATACATAATCATCTCATGATTATCAATCAATAACCATACCAGTTATATTTTATTATTATCAACATAATAATAAGTAACCAGGGATGATAATCATTATTATGTAACATGCAAACAAATAATAATGATAAAACCTCTTTTATTAATAACCAAAACGACATACAAAAAGGTCCAAGATAATGGCCTAGGGCATATACACTAACAATCTCCCACTTGCACTAGGCCTAATCATATAAGTATCTAATACCCATAGACCTAGTGTACTGATCATGCTTGACCTGTGAAAGAAGCTTAGTCAGTGGATCTGCAATGTTGTCATTTGTGTCTACTTTGCATATTTTGATATCTCCTCTATCAATGATCTCTCGAATAAGGTGATATCACCTGAGTATATGTTTTAGATCTCTGGTGAGATCTGGGCTCTTTTGCCTGTGCTATGGTACCGTTATTACCATAATAAAGGTCCATAGTTTTTGCAATGCTGGAAACCATTCCCAACTCTGAGATGAATTCCTTCAACCAGACTGCCCTTTTAGCTGCATCTGATGCTGCTATGTACTCAGCTTCTATTGTAGAATCTGCTATAGTGCTCTGCTTGGAACTCTTCCAACTAACAATTCCACCATTTAAAATGAATACAAATCCTGACTGCGATCTGAAGTCATCTATGTCAGTTTGGAAACTAGCATCTGTGTAACCACTTACAACTAGCTCGTCTTCCAAACCTCCATAAACTAGGAATGCATCCTTAGTCCTCCTAAGGTACTTTAGGATATTCTTAACAGCTGTCCAGTGACTTTCACCGGGATTTGTCTGATATCTGCTTGTTGTGCTCAAGGCATATGAGACGTCTGGTCTAGTACATAACATGGCATACATGATAGATCCAATAGCAGAAGCATAAGGGATCTTATTCATCCGTTCTCGCTCATCAGATGTCATAGGACATTGATTCTTGCTAAGATGAATACCATGAGACATGGGCAAGAATCCTCTTTTGGAATCTTGCATGCTGAACCTTTTCAGCACCTTGTCGATATAAGTACTTTGACTCAGACCTATTATCCTCTTGGATCTATCCCTATAGATCTTAATACCAAGGATATATGCGGCCTCACCTAAGTCCTTCATTGAAAAAGAATTCCCTAACCAAGTCTTAACCTTTTGCAAGGTAGGGATATCATTTCCAATGATTAATATGTCATCCACATATAGGACTAGAAACACAACTGCACTCCCACTAACCTTCTTGTAAACACAAGGTTCATCTTCATCAATGAGTAAAGGTTCACGATTATCAGTCATGAGAAATCCATATCTCTCAGGCTGATGACGTGTCCTATCAGATGTGCATGGGACTTGTGTCACCCTTTCAGTTTCCACAACTGTTTGTGGTTCTGAAAGTGGTTCTATCGGCGGTTCAATGCTCTCTTGTGGTGCTAGAGTTTTCTCAAGTCGCACTGTACTCCCACTGAATCTCTGAGAGATAAATTCCTTTTCCAAAAAGGTACCATTTCGAGCAACAAACACTTTGTTCTCTGAGGGAGTATAGAAGTAGTATCCTTTGGTTTCATTAGGATACCCCACAAAATTGCACTTGATAGATTTTGGAGCTAGCTTATCTGAAATTGGACATTTCACATAAGCTACATAACCCAAATCTTAAGGAAAGACAAACTGGGCATTTTCCCAGTCCATAACTCATATGGTGTCTTTTCAACCGCTTTCATGGTACTCGGTTCAGAATGAATACAGCTGTTTCCAAGGCGTAACCCCAAAACTATAAAGGGAGATCTGTTTGACTCATCATAGATTGAACCATATCTAATAAAGTTCGAATTTTCCTTTTAGAAACACCAATCCATTGTGGAGTTCTTGGAGGAGTTAATTGTGAAACAATTCCACAGTTTCTAAGATATTCGTCAAACTCTTGGCTCAAATATTCACCACCTCGATCAGATCGAAGCATCTTAATAGTTCTACCAAGTTGATTTTGTACTTCATTTTGAAAAGTTCTAAACATTTCAAAAGATTCATGCTTATGTTTCATTAGGTAGACATAGCCATACCTACTGAAATCATCAGTGAATGTAATGAAGTACTGATAACCTCCCCTAGCACTAATGCTTAGTGGGCCACAAACATCTGTATGTATTAAGCCCAATAAGTCTGAAGCCCTTTGACCTTGTCCAGTAAAAAGGTCCTTTGTCATCTTACCTAGCAAACAAGATTCACAATTTTCAAATGATTCAAAATCAAATGAATCTAATAAACCATCTTTATGGAGCTTAGATATGCAATTCTCGTTTATATGCCTAAGACGACAGTGCCATAAATATGTTGGGTTTAACTCATTTGGCTTAGTTTTCATAGAAGTTATGTTATAGATATTGCTGTCTCTAGAATCATCTAGATAAAGGACATAAAGGCCATCATATGAATTTGCAATACAATAAAGCAAATCATCTTTATTAATGGAGCATTTCTTATCCTTGATAAGAAATGAAAAACCTTCATCGTCCAAAACTGAAACTGAAATAATATTCCTACTCAAAGTAGGAACATAAAAGCAATTATTTAGAACTAGCAAAAGCCCATTGGGCAACACAAGTTCATATGTCCCTACAGCTATGGCAGCAACTCTTGCTCCATTGCCTACACGTAGGTCCACATCGCCCTTTTTCAGTTTTCTACTCCTTTTAAGACCCTTCACATTTGTACAAATGTGAGAACCATATCCGGTATCTAATACCCATGAAGTAGAAATAGATAAATTAATATCTATAACATAAATACCTGAAGTCGTAGTCTCACTACTCTTCTTCTTCTTCTTGCACTCATCCAAATAGAGTTTGCAATTTCTCTTCCAATGCCCTGGTTCCTTGCAATGGAAGCAGATTCCTTCCTTAGGAACTATTTCCTTAGGAACTTTTGCCTTGGATTGCCATTTAGGCTTGCCTCGTCCCTTAGGCCCTTTTCCACCTTTAGACTTGGGCTTCCCCTTATTTTTCATGGGCTTTACCCTTATTGACATTCAAAATTTGGGTAGGCCTTTCATCTTTAAAACATGAGTACTAACTTATTCACATCCAGCCATTTTGCAATCATGCAACGCAATGGTGGTTTCATACCTATCCTGCCTAGCTTGTTGTTGGAAAGCCTGTTTGAGATGGACACTCATCTCATAGGCCTCAAGGTGCTCCAGATCCTTCTGAAGTTCTGGGCACATAGTTGCCAACATAAGACATCCAATGTCATTAGAATCATCCATATGCTTCTTATGCTTGTTCTTAACAGCATTAGTAGCATCAGCAGGAGGTGGTTCAGGGACAGCTTCATCAAGCACATAGGACTTTTTCTCTTGCTTGAGAACAATTCTCAAGTTTCTAAACCAGTCAATAAAATTAGTCCCATTTTCTTTCAGTTTATCCTTCTCAAGGATAGATCGCAGTGATAAGGTGGAATTGTTATTAGCAACCATAATTATCTACAAAAATATGCAAACATAATTAATTTAGTAAACAAATTAATATTGAGGTGATAATAATCTCCCACTAAAATATAACCCTCAAAATAATAATAATATTTTAGTGGGCTAAGATCCATATTTCACCTAATTCTAAGTCAGCTTTGGCATGACGCTTAGAATTAAGTTATTTAGGTAGGTAACCCCTTACCAATTACATCTAATGTAACTCTTATATTATGAGGTATTGACATCATATGTCAAATGCATGTTATACCTCATCTAATGCCTTAGGCCCAAAACCGTTTTGATAGCCTAATTAAGCTGAACCAAAATTAAATAAATGAGTAACCATTACTCATCCTACCTTACTAGGATAACCTAATGCACTTTGCTTTGGCAAAACCTGCATTTTGGTGATCTTAGTCTTGATAGGTTTTTAATATATGGGTGGCATTAAAACTTAAAATTTTGAAATGAGGGTTCAATTTTAATTTTAATTATTTTGTCTTGCATGTGTATATATTATGACATCCAATATGCATACATATATAAACCATCATGCATAGTATCTCATACTAATGTATAACAAAATAATAAAATTATTTTACATAGTCATTTAAATCTGATTTAAAGACTAAAATAAAATAATTTATTTTCTATTTTCTTATAATTATTTTGTCTTGCATATATATATTATAGCATCCTATATGCATATATATATATATATAGACAATAATGCATAGTATCTCATACTAACACATGACAAAATATAGTCATTTAAATCTAATTTAAAGACTAAAAGAAAATAATAAAATATAGTCATTTAAATCTAATTTAAAGACTACAAATAATAATAATAAAATATAGTCTTTTAAATCTAATTTAAAAGACTAAAAATAATAATAAAATATAGTCATTTAAATCTAATTTAAAGACTAAAAGAAAATAATATTTTCTTATTATTATTATTTTTTATTTTTATTAATTATTTTCAGGGGCAAAATCGTAATTTTGGGGCATCATCTTCTTCCCCCAGCTTCTGCCCGAAGGTCCAGAAGCCCGCCGGACTCTCCGGTCGTTGCCCTCATCGTCGCGCGACTCACCGGCGCGCGAGGCACTGGTCGAGCGATCCCCGGGCGCGCTACCCCTTGGGTCGCGCGACCCACGGGAAGGCGCGACCCACTGGGAGGCGCGACCCACCGGTCGCGCGACCCACCGGTCGCGCGACCCACCGGGAGGAGCGACCCTCCGGTCGTGCTACCCCTCGGGTTGCGCGACCCACCGGTCGCGCGACCTACGGGGAGGCGCGACCCTCCGGTCGCGCGGCCCTTTCAGGGCGCGCGATCCTCCGGGGCCGGCCTTCTCAGTCACTGCGTTCCAGGCAGTGACGCCGGCCAGGCTATTGACGGCCGAAGAATCAGTCGTTCCTCGCCGGCGGCGGCAAAGACACTCTCTGCAGGTGGTCGCGAGCGTCACACGCCCTCCACGTCCGCCCATCAGCCTCGCCAACTTCTGGGTTCACGATGACTGTTCATCGTGAATCCAGTTGCAAATATTTTTATTTAATTAATTTAATTTTCTAACAAAATTAAAATTATTTAAATGATCTAATCATTTATCTATAATTATCATGCCATTCTAATAAACATATATCACATATATAATATCAATCATGGCATAGTTAATTTAAACGAAAAGCATAGGTAGGCTCTGATACCACTGTTGGGAAATCCGGAGATTAATTGCAATCTAATTGCGCAGCGGAAAAATAAAATTTTGGATTTCCTTTCCAGAATCCGAGTGCTTCGTTTAATTAATAAGATGGATACGAGACTAACCTGTTAATCTCGTAAGAAAGATACACTGGCGGACTGATGGTGCTGCCTTTTCAAACGAACACCCTCTATGGTATCCACACGAACGTCTTCTATCCTTCTAGAGTGCTAGCTCTTTCAAAATGGATAGATCATGTGCTCCACAATCTGCAATCTTTTAGACTGAGTTTTCTCAAAACTTAACAACCACATACTCAATCTGTAGAAGGAGTATTTATATGTCTCAGTCTTTTATTTTCACACAACTCCTTTTCCTAAAAGGAGTTGTATTTTTCCCACAATTCTTTTCCTAAAAGAATTGTACAACTCTTTTCCTAAAAGAGTTATGTTCAGAACCCACTATCACAATCTCACAGATACTCAAATATCTTTATGTGATAGAGTCCTTTATCTGTAACAGTTACAGATAGACTGCAGATCTTTTAAAAATTATTATCTCATAATAATAAATAATTAATATTAATAATAATAACATATTATTATTATTAATTATACTAATGGACTTTTAGCCCATTAATATAGCACATCAACAACGTTCTTGTGTGTGACCCAATAGGCTCATATTAATTGGCAATAGGCCCAGTCCAACAAGGCCTATAAATCATAAGTGGCCTCTAGCAAGACATTATGACTACCCAACTAATATGAGGATCAATAGTCCGATAAAGCCTATTAAATAGAACATGTATTAATCCCTTTGTCTCACGATATCTAGTTTGAACATAAGTCATGGTCAATGTCAAACTTATAATGTTCAAACTTATGATTTCTCGATCTCTAAGTAGACTGATAAATTCAAATGATATTGATCACACTATCAATTCATTTGAGCACGGCCATGCATTTCTCAGTCTCACTCATCGAGGGGCCCAGAAGATATCTCTCTCATAGAGAGGGACAAATCCTATCTTGATTGTTCATTTTCCTCTACATAATTTCTATTATGTTCAATCATAACCTTTATGATTGTCCGATTAAAGACAACGTTTGATTATGTCAAAACATAATAGTCCTTATGTTGGAAACTATGACAATCTCAAGTCAAAGGATTAAGACATAACTACTTTGAGATTCACTTATGACAATGACCCATGTAGTGATCTCAATGCGGGTCCATCCAATACTTTGTTCTCCAACAAGTATTTATGATTATTGAATTATATCAACATATACATAATCATCTCATGATTATCAATCAATAACCATACCAGTTATATTTTATTATTATCAACATAATAATAAGTAACCAGGGATGATAATCATTATTATGTAACATGCAAACAAATAATAATGATAAAACCTCTTTTATTAATAACCAAAACGACATACAAAAAGGTCCAAGATAATGGCCTAGGGCATATACACTAACAATAAGCATATACATAAACATAAAAATAAACCCCACACTGGAGCTCTCATCAAATGCTCCAATGGGGCATCTCCTCATACACAAGCTTGGTGGAACATAAACATCATAAAGTAAAGATCATGTATACAAAAGGGATCTCCATACACATAGGGTCAAGCACAGCCTCTAATCCTCAATATCATTTTTACATAACATAACTATTCATAATTTTACATCATTTTACAGTTTATCATGTCCACATTCTAACTATTACATACACATGACTTCATTCATCTTGACTTCTCTGCCTAGCCTGTACCTGCAAACCTGGGGGATTAGGGAAAGGGGTGAGCTACTAGAGCCCAGTGAGCAGAATAATAAAAACATTTAAATCATATGCCATAATGGAATGCAACACCTCACAGACAAATCACATCACGGATGGTATTGTCACCAATAGTCCTCTACATTTCAAAGTGCCGGGACGTAGAATGGGTCAACCGGTCTTTCTCTTACATAGTGCCGGGACGTAGAATGGGTCAACCGGACTTCCATACCATATCATGCCGTATCATCATCATATCATATCATATGAGGACTAAAGGATCATCCAATAACCAATCCACATCAACATCATAAAATGCAATGCAACATATTCGTGAATTCTAATGCAAACAACCTAAACCATCACATGGCATTCATGATGCATGAACATGCTTAAGACTTTATAATTTATTCGCTTTAAAACATAAAGGTTTATTCTACTCACCTCAGCTAGCTTTGACAAAGGCTGAAGCAGCTGACTCACTACTGGGGTCCTCGGTTTCCCGGGTCCGAACCTACATAGGTGGACTCAAATGAGGGACCAAACAACTAGAACATGACTCCAAACCATCCCCCAAAAACCCCCTAAAACACCTCAAAACAATCATGCAAAACATGCAAAGGAAGGCTGAACAGGGCACTTTCGGCGGCAGGTTCGGCGGCCGAAAGTCCCTCTAGAGCCGAAAGTCAGGCAGGTTTGGCGGCACCTTCGGCGGCTGAAAGTGCTCTCCAGAGACGAAAGTCCATTTTCGGGGGCATGCTTCGGCAGCCGAAAGGCTTGCCTCCCAGGCAGGTTCGGCGGCCGAAACTCCTTCGGCTGCCGAACCTGGTTTCTGCCAAAATGGCAGAAACTCGGCTCACACATGCACAAACGCCTTCCAACCTTTCAATCAAGCATACAACTCAAGCAAAACATGCATAGAAACATACATCAGCTCCTAGGGGCTTTAAACCATCAAGAACCCCAACTACAATACATCAAACATACCCACATTGCTCATAAACACACATTAAACCCATAAACTCAAAACAACCTAAACATGCATTTCTACTCCATGAATCAACTTAAAACTTGTTTAAAACATATAGTGAGCTCAAGATCGGCCCTTACCTCTTGAAGATCGAGAGGAAAACGACCCTAGCTCAGAGATGGGAGAGATTGAGTTTCTTGAACCTCAAAGCTCCAAAACTTGCTTTATACTCAAAAATCTTCAAAACAAAGTGAAAACTAGTGAAAATCATGAAAGATTTGAAGGAAGGGACTCAAGATCGGTGAGGGGTGGCGGAGAGCTCACCTTGGCCGAAAATGGGGAGAAAAGCTCGCCCGTTTTCGGCTAAGGGACCCCTTTATAGGTGGCTGGCCAGGCCACATTCGGGAGCCGAACGTGCCTCTGCATGCATGCCATGTTCGGCGGCCGAACATAAGGTTCGGCGGCCGAACCTGGACTTCCCTCACTTATGCTTTCGGGGGCCTAAAGCGCTCCCGAAGGCATGCATGTTCGGCGGCCGAACTTGAGGTTCGGCGGCCGAACCTGAGTTTTCCTCCAAGGCTATTTTCATGCAAAAACTCATTTTCTTCCTTGATTAAAAACATAAAACACATTAAAACATTTTATAAAAACATGATTTTACCCTTCTAGAGGTCTCCGACACCCGAGATTCCACCAGACGGTAGGAATTCCGATACCGGAGTCTAGCCGGGTATTACATTCTCCCCCCTTAAGAACATTCGTCCCCGAATGTTCACCAAACAACACATAACATGGCATACACATAATATACATACAAAGCACATAAAACTTACTTTAGAAAAGATGGGGATATTACTGGAGCATGGACTCCCGTGTCTCCCAGGTACACTCCTCAATATTGTGGTGATTCCAAAGGACTTTCACCATCGGGATTTCCTTGTTCCTTAGCTTTCTGATCTGGGTGTCTAGGATCCGTACTGGCTGCTCAACATAGGTGAGATCTTCTTGGATCTCCACATCAGGCTCACTAAGAACCTTGCCCGGATCTAATACAAATTTCCTCAACATAGAAACATGGAAAACCGGATGGATTCTCTTCATTGAAGCAGGCAAGTCCAGCTTGTACGATACATTCCCAATCTTTTGCAAGACTTCAAAGGGTCCGATGTACCGTGGAGCCAGCTTACCTTTCTTCCCGAACCGAATCACCCCTTTCATTGGAGACACCTTGAGCAATACCAAATCCCCCTCCTGAAACTTTACTTGCCTTCTGCGGATATCTGCATAACTCTTCTGTCTGCTTGCAGCAGTCTTGATCCTTTCTCTGATTATGGGTACCACCCTGCTGGTGATCTCTACTAGCTCAGGTCCTGCCAAGGCCTTTTCTCCAACCTCTTCCCAGCAAACAGGTGATCTGTACTTCCTCCCATACAAAGCTTCATAAGGAGCCATCCCTATGCTAGCATGATAGCTGTTATTGTAGGCAAACTCCACCAAGGGTAGATGATGCCTCCAAGAACCGCCAAAATCTACCACACACATTCTGAGCATATCTTCGATAGTCTGGATGGTCCTTTCTGACTGTCCGTCAGTCTGGGGGTGGAAGGCAGTACTGAAATCCAACCTGGTACCCATAGCATTCTGCAGACTCCGCCAAAACCTGGAGGTGAACTGGGGCCCTCTATCAGACACTATCGAAACAGAAACCCCATGCAGCCTGACAACCTCATCAACATACACCTGCGCTAACTTGTCCACAGAATAGCCACTCCTGACAGGGATGAAGTGAGCAGATTTGGTCAGTCTGTCCACAATCACCCATATGGAGTCCAATCTGTTGGACGCCGCCGGTAGCCCCACCACGAAGTCCATAGCTATATTCTCCCATTTCCACTCTGGAATAGGTAGTGGGTTAAGCATTCCAGCCGGCTTCTGATGTTCCAGCTTCACCCTCTGACACACTTCGCAGGCTGACACAAACTGTACCACTTCTCTTTTCATAGCTGGCCACCAATAAACTTTCTTCAGATCTTGATACATCTTGGTGGCTCCAGGGTGAACACTGTATCTGGCATTATGAGCCTCTCTCATAATGTCTCCCTTCAACCCTACATCATCTGGTACACACAATCTGCTCCCGTAGCGGAGGATCCCCTTGCTGTCGAATCTGAACTCACTATCTTTGCCTGACTGAACAGTCCTGGCAATCTTCACTAACTCTGGGTCCTCATGCTGTTTCTGAGCCACCTGCTCCAGAAATATGGGTGCCACTCTCATCTGGGCAACTAAAGCACCTGTACCAGACAACTCAAACTGTAGACCTTCATCAATGAGCTTGTAAAACTCCTTCACCACCGGTCTCCTCTCTGTCGATATATGGGACAAACTGCCGAGTGATTTCCGACTTAAGGCGTCTGCCACAACATTCGCCTTACCTGGATGGTACTGAATCTTGCAATCATAGTCACTGAGCAGTTTTACCCATCTTCTCTGCCTCAAATTCAAATCTCTTTAACTCAGGATGTACTGCAGGCTCTTATGATCTGTGAAGATCTCGCATTTAACCCTATAGAGGTAGTGCCTCCACATCTTGAGTGCAAAGATTACTGCTGCCATCTCCAGGTCATGTGTGGGGTAATTCAACTCATGCTTCTTCAGCTGTCTAAAAGCATAAGCAATCACCCTTTCATTCTGCATTAACACACAACCCAATCCCACTCGGGATGCATCACAGAAAACTGTGAAATCCTCATTGCTAGCTGGCAAAGCTAACATTGGTGCTGACGTTAACCTCTTCTTAAGCTCTTCAAAACTCTCTTCGCACAGGTCAGTCCACACAAACTTCTGATTCTTCCTGGTTAGTCTGGTCAGAGGAGCTGTAATTTTTGAGAAGTCCTGAATGAACCTCCTGTAGTAACCTGCCAAACCCAAGAAACTCCTGATCTCTGTCACTGAAGTGGGTCTAGGCCAGTTAGCCACAGCTTCTACCTTCTTGGGGTCCACCTCTATTCCATTTTCCGACACCACATGCCCCAAGAATGAAATGCTCCTCAGCCAGAACTCACACTTGGAGAACTTGGCATACAAGCCATGTTCCCTCAAGGTTTGCAGAACTAACCTCAGATGATGGGCATGCTCCTCTGGATTCCTGGAATACACTAAGATATCATCTATGAAGACAATAACAAAGTGATCCAGGTATTGGCTAAACACTTTGTTCATGAGATCCATGAATGCTGCAGGGGCATTGGTTAACCCGAACGTCATAACAAGGAACTCAAAATGCCCTTATCTGGTCTTGAAAGCTGTCTTTGGCACATCTTCCTCTCTTATCCTCAGCTGATGGTACCCAGATCTCAGATCTATTTTGGAGAAACAACCCGCTCCTGCTAGCTGGTCGAATAGATCATCGATCCTTGGCAATGGGTACTTATTTTTGGTAGTGACTTTGTTCAACTGCCTGTAGTCAATACAAAGTCTAAGGGATCCATCCTTCTTTCTCACAAAACAAAACTGGAGCACCCTAAGGTGAGGTACTCGGTCGGATGAAGCCCTTTTCTACCAGCTCTTACAACTGTTCTTTCAATTCTTTCAACTCAGCTG